>NC_064813.1:63562018-63620953 GCF_023721935.1 Panthera uncia
GTTTTTTTTTTTTTTTTTTTTTTTTTTTTTTTTTTTTTTTTTAGAAAAAACGCCGCGTTTATCTTCCTGCGCAAGGAATGCCAGACGTTCCTACGTTTTGAGTTTTCGTGCCTGCCTGCCAGTTTTCCTCATTACTTGAGGTCAGGTTCCCATTGCTTTTACTTACTCGAGTTGTTTCTCTGATGTGACCTCCGACCTCGTTTGCATCTCTGATCTCTCTTGCATTTGCTGGAAAACCAAACTGGGTTCCTGGCGGAATTTTGCACACATCTGGAGCTAACAGAATGACGCGGAGCTGGTGAGGATCGCCCCTGCGCCGCTCCCTGAGCCTCGGGCGGGTGTGGTGACCCATCCTTTTAGTCACAGCTGCCCCTCCCCCCACTCTGCACCCTGCTTGTGCTCCAGAAGAACGCACTGACTTCCAAACAAGCGGATCAGAGAGTGCTGGAGATCGCAACAAGTACCTCCCGGAAGCAGGCGGCACAATGCAACATACTTGTTTTCCTCGGCATCATGCAGACGGGGAAATTGAAAAAAAGCAAGAGCCACAGGCAGTGGGATCTCGTGGGCGGCGGCCTTGAGCGGGTTCCTGGCGCCTGGGTCGCGTTCGAGTGCTCTTGTTGAGTCGGGCTCAGCTCCACACCAGGGGCTTGATGACGACGTGCCCTTTCAGCTCATCGGTCAGCACACTCCAGCCCAGGACGTTGGGGTTCAGGTGGGAGCCCTGTTGCACCAGTAGGATCTGCTCTGGGGACAGCACAGAGTCCCACGTGTACGAGTCCCCGATCTCCCCCACCAAGGACTGGGCCTTCTGAAACCCCCGTCCGTAGGCATCCAGGACCATCTTGGGGTGACCTCCTACCGTGTAACCCTGCTTCAGACCCTTTTTCACCAGCGGCTTCCCATTGACCCAAAACTCGGTGATGCCAGTGGAGGACTCCCAGCTGGTACAGATGTGCACGGGGCTGGGGGCCATCTCGGTCACTTTGAAGGTGGCTTTGGTTCTTCCGATGTACAGGGAGTAACTCCCAACTTTGTCCTTGAAGACCAGGAGCCCACTGTCCTTGCCCGGGGCGTTGTAGGAGAGGCTGTGGGTACGGAGCAGGTCACTGTAGGCTCAGAAGCACAAGGTGGAGTTCTTCAGAGGGTCCTCCAGCTTTGGGGTCAAGGTCACATAGGCAATAGAAGATTCTCGAGGGAACACAAACACCTTCCCACTGAGGTCCGTGGGGTAGAGCAAGATGACCTTCACCACACATGCAGGGTGAAAATGACCTACCCACCCCCCTGTCTCATCTCGTGCTCTCTGGCCCTCCCCCCCCCCCCCCCTCCGCCACCTGACCACCATACCTGTCTGAGCAAAGACTCCCAGGAGGCTGGCCAGGGCAGAGACCCAAAGCAGCAGCTTGTCCATGCTCGGCCTGGGGCTGTGCCAGCAGCAGAGTGCCTGGGCTGAGGGTACAGAAGGCACCGTGCTTGTACCCCACCCCCCAGCTTCTGAGGCTCACCTCTTAGGCCTGAGGCTCCCCTTGGTTTATATGCGGCTGTAGGACGGGGCTTGGGGGATTTTCCAGCCTGTCTCCAGGGTCAACAGTCAGAGCCCCTGATGGAAGGAGGGTTGGGAAATCACTGGGGCTATTTATTAGGTACGGGGGCTGCCGGGGAGCCCCGCCCCCTGTGACCTGGTTCCTGGCAGGGAGGGGTGGGAGGTGGAGCCGGGGGCGGGAGGAGGGGCCCAGTCAGCCCATGGAGGTGGGGGACTCACCCCTGTTCTCTTTAGGAGCCTCTGCTGTGACCTCCTGAGCTCTGGCCTCCCCGGCTTTGCGTGCGAGGCCTCTTTCCATACGCCTGTAAAGTGGACTTCTGTTTACCTGATATCCTGGGATCCTACTTTCTGCAGATCCAGAAGAGTCCCTTCACCTTTGATCAATTCAATACTGAGCAACATGGTCCGTGCCCTCGGTCAGGGACAAGAGAACTGGAGGGTGCACTTTGTCTCCCCGAAGCTGACATTTTCACTATTACTTTCCTCTTAGTGTGGTGGTTGTTTCCTTCTGCTGGATTTTCCCATTGCTCATTAGGACTGACTTTCCTGGCAATCTGTCCACTGTCTGCAGAGATGTTTGCACAGCCCTCTGTTTTCTTCTTCGAGTCCCTGGCATGGAGAGTGTATTTACGTTAAGTTTTGGTGATAGCCTGATTTGTGAGTTACTTGCGTTTATTCATTAATTCCCACGCACGACACTAGGTGCTGGGGATTCAGTGGTGACCTACCGTGGCACAACATCAGTGGGACCTCTGTCTCCATTCCCTCTGCTATTACTAAAAATGCCAAGAATTCTCTTAACCGTCATTCAGGTTATCTTTCTAAGTCTCGGCATTTCCCACTCTCTGACTTTTCCTAGGCTAGATCCCAGGTTGTAAAGCCTTACCTGGCTTGTTGCATAGTAAGGGCCCCTAATGGAGTTGGGATTATACACCTTATGCTTTCTTTTTTCTTTAATGTTTGCTTATGTCAGAGAGAGAGGGAGGGAGGGAGGGAGAGCACGCGCACAGGTGGGGGACAGAGGATCTGAAGCGGGCTCCATGGTGACAGCACAGAGCCTGATGTGGGGCTCGAACTCATGAACCGTGAGATCATGAGCTGAGCCGCCATCGGCCACTTAACCGACTGAGCCACACCCAGGCGCCCCCACCTTGTGGCCTCTGAATTAACAGGTCCTTCAGCTGGAAGCCAGTGCCATCCACGTTCTGCTGCAACCTCCCCGTCAAATCCTCCCCTCCTCCCCTTGCTGTTTCTTGTGCTCGGCTCCCCTGACTGCATTCTTCCTGGTCTTTGCCTCCGTTCTGCCTTATCCGTCTGTTTTACACGATTCTGACATTCTTTACAATCTCAAAAGGCTGTCCTGATGTCTCAATTAGGCGTTATTTTCACCTTTGACTCCCCGGGAGGTGGAGATCGAAGACATGAATAGAATCTACTAGTGGTTGACTATTGGGAGTCACTAGGGCTCTGTGAACCTTGGTTTCCTTTTCTGAAAAACACCTCCGTGTTCTTGTGAGGCTAAATGAGATAAAATAATATGCACAGAGTGCACAGCGGCGTCTGGAGGCTCTTATTTCCAGTCCTTTAATGGACATTACCGTTATCTGTCTCCTATTACAGATAAAGAGTGTATTTACCTGTCCTCCTCTCCTCATTGAAGCCGAGCACGAGGGCTTACTCATTTTTAGGGGACCCATTTGATTTAATTACTCTTGCACATGAAAAGAGCCTGGTGTATATTTGTGGCTTCAAAGGATTCAAACAGGGCGAGGGCTCTTTACGTGAAACCACAGCAATAAAAAGGAGAATCCTGTTGAGTGGTGGGAGCAGGTGATGCCAGAAGTAACCTCTACTGGGAACCCCGGTGCCGTGTGGTTCCCCTTCCCCGATGCTCACGAGTCCCATAGAAGTTGAGAAGAATACAGGGCTCACCGACCTCTCCTAGCGTCCGTCATGAACGATCATTCCATTCGTCACAGGTGGCTTGGAGATCAGTGTGGGAGAGAACCTTCTCTCTGGGGCATGACGGTGTGGAGCTGGCCTGGGAGGTGAGTGGTCCTGGGGAGGTCAGAGGTAATGGAGTTTATACTGCCCCCAGTAAATGGGAAAAGGTGGGGGCGGGGAGGCCGAGTCTCTTTTTTTAGTTTCCTTCTCTGGAATGTGTTTCTTAGCCCTTGGCAGAGAAAAGTCGGAGCTTTAGGAGTCCTCAAATTGGACGTGGGATCCTTCCAGGTGCAGAGAGGAAGGCTCTGATGTCAGCATATAGGAAAACCGAATCCTGGGTCTTCAGAACTGGGTGGAGTTCTCCAAGCGAAGCATCCCCGTGGTGGCCGAGAGGCTCCTGGCACCTCCCTGCCAGTGGATGTTCAGGGCCGAGGTGGCGGTTCCCGTCTGGGTGGCTCTGGAAGGGTTGAGGGTCGGGGAGGCAAGATGGCTCTATGTGGATGTTGAGTAGGAGGGGGGCCACCGATGTGCCTCAGGTCGACTTGTTCTGGTTACATCAGTTGGCAGGCAGTAAAGTTTGCCTAAGGGGGCATGGGGGGAAGAGGGCAGTGCCAGGAAGGGGTGTGGCATGAACTCAGAACTGGAGAAAGGCAGAGGTGTGAGAATGGAACATTGCCTGAATGCTTGAGACCCTTTCCAAGGCTTTGGGTGTTAATGGAAGACCTTAGGTCATGGTAGCCACTGGGACAGACTGGATAGGGAGAGACTGAAGCAGAACATGAGCTAGACCAGCATTTTGGGGCTAATAAAGGATTATTTGCTATGTGTTCTGTTGGCTGTGAGGAAACCTGAAAGCATTTATTTGTAAGCAACGGAAAGACCATGGAGACATTAAGACAGAGCATTAATCTCATAGGCGGTCGTGGAAGTCAAAGGCACGTAATCTTAGACTGATGGCAGCGTCTTATGGTAAGAGGAGAAGGACAAGGATTTTTTTTTTAAAGATTTTAATTTTTTAAGGAATCTCTATACCCGACGTGGGGTTCGAACTCACAACCCAGGAGATCAAGAGTCGTACACTCCGCTGACCGTGCCAGCCAGGCACAGATGAGGGTTTTTTTTTTTTTTTTTTTTAACAGATACTCAGAATGTGGATCAGATTTTTCTCCAAAGTTAACGACTGTGTGTGGTTTGGGAAACTGTGGTGCTTATGCTGCAGAGTTGAGAGGAAGGAAGGAGCTTCTTCGGAGGAGGTGGGGGGAAGTCTGGCCACTCCGATGCTGAATTTGAGATGATAATAGGATTTACACCTAGGAAAGGCCAGCGGCGCATCTGTGATATATGTATGCCACTTGGGATTAAAAATACAAGCTTCGCAGATGAACACAGGGGAAGGGAAGGAAAAAGATAAAAACAGGGAGGCCAACCAGAAGTACAGAGAAGAAACTGAGGGTTGCTGGAGGGGAGGTGGGTGGGGGCATGGGCTAGATGGGTGATGGGCGTTAAGGAGGGCGCTTGGGGGGATGAGCACTGGGGGTTCTATGTAGGTGACAAATCACTGGGGTCTACTCCTGACACCGATAATACATGGTAGGTTCGCTAACTTGAATTAAAAAAATAAATAAAAATACAAAAAAAAAAACCGTGCAAGGTTCAGAGGAGTCAACCTCTAATACATGGAAACAAACAGATTCTCTCCTCCGGTGGGGAGGAAATGATGTGTCGGGCGGGGGGTGCCCAGCCCCGTCTCGAGGGAACATTCGCATTCATGGGGTTGGAGGCAAGGGAAGAGGAGGGAGGCGACCGTGCTTGGCAGAGAGAAGGGTAGCGTGTATACTGTCATGGAAACCAAGTTAGCGTGTTTGCAGGAGGAACCGGCAGGCGGTGCCCTGTGGCATGGAGAGCATCAGCGAGATCGGGGTGGAAAGGACGCTGGATTTAGCAATAAAACCTTCCTCGGTGACCTTTGGCAGAGCAGTTTCCTTAAAGGGAGCGTGGCAGAAACCGAGTCGCGGGGGACGATGGAGAAGAAGGAAGGAGGTGTCCCTCCCGAGGATCCGTCATTCTGGCAAGTAACGGAAGGAAAGAAGTAGGATTGCTGTAGGGACTCAGGAGCCAGCGTGTTTTTCTCTACAGGTTTTAGATTCTCTTCTTGACAGAAGCCTTTGTTTCTCTGCTTCCCACCCTGTAACATTTTCCCCCAACGACAGAGAAAAATCACTGTCCACCTGAGATCACGACTGACCTTTCTACCCAGCAGCTATTTCAGACTCTAAATGCCACACTGCAGGCTGCCGGCTGGCGTCTCGTCCCCTTCCCCACGCTGGCAGGGTCCCAGGTGCACCTCTGTCCAGGAGCCTGGGCACCACGGCGTCTGTCCTTGATCTCACTCTGTTCCCAGTTTCCGGGTTCGTCTATAAAAGACGATCCCTGGCAACTGTGTCACCTTTCGGGTTCAGTCCTCTACCTGGACCCCACGACCTCCGTGAAATCTCACCTTGGAATTCAGAGTTGCACCCGAAAGCCGCCTCCTCCAGGATGTCACCGGATTTACTCAAGCGGCATCTGGGGGAGGAGATGGAAACAGAAGAGCAAATACGGCGGTGGGGACGCGGGGTAAGGGTGCTGAGCGTTGAGAGGAGGTTCCTTCTCTGTGCCGGAATGTGTTCCCCGTCTTCGGAGGCCGAGCGCTCGCGGGGACGAAGCCCGGGAGGCTCCTCGCTCGGGCGGTGGGAAGAGGCCTTGGCTGGGGCCGCCGTGTCTCGCTCTTGCCCTCTCGTCTGCCCCGACCCCGTTTCTGCCCACCACCCAGATCCAGGTCAGAGCAAGAATTTTCTCGCTCGAGCCATCTCACTCCTATCCCTCAAACCACAGAACCTAGGGGCGAGGCCTTAGGGAAGTTGGCGGCTCGTCCTGCGGGGCATCGCCAGCGTGGCGAGCGCCCGTCCGTCTCCGGCGGGCACTGCTGACTTCGGCTCCCCCTGCGTTGGCCGCGGGCTGCTTCCAGAGCGTGCTGGCCGGTGTAGACACTGTACATGCTGGTCATCATTCCACAGGGCCCTCTGGTCTTGTGTCTTAGAACCAGCCGGTCGTCTTGTTCTTTGTTTTCCTGACCCCCCATTTTCATCTGAAAATCCCTAGGGTACGGTCTTTACCCCCAACCTCCCGACCTCAAAAAGGCAATTTGCTTTGTTCTCTTGATGCCGAATGGGGGCCGGGGCTGGGCGGCCTGTCTGCCTCCAATCTGAAGCTGTCTGAGCCCGAGATGCCTCGGGGTCTGGGGCTGGTCCACACTTCTCCCCAGTCAGCCCAGCTGGCCGGGCCTGTCTCTCTCGAGTCTAGGCTGCTCCCTCGGCTTGGCGTGGGGCCTGGGGACAGTCTTGATGAACAGGAAGGTGGGTGCCCAGCTGGCTGGTGAGGCCTTCTGTATTGGCCCGGTCACAGCTTTGTGTCCAGATGGCATCCATGTGCCACTTGTCCTTTGGTGACCCTGTGGTGGCCCATTTCTTCTGTGATCTCCTTCCGGCCACGCGATGTTCCTGCACGGACAGTGCTGGGCATGAAGTCAAAGATTTTTTATTCCCCGCACGTGTGTTAAGGCACGCTCGGGCTTGGTTTACGTTTCCTGCACCAGTGTGCTCCTGGCCTCCCCCATGTTGAGGATTGCCACCTCTGTAGGCCACCTGTGCCTGTTACCTCACTGGGGTCACATCCAGGATGGTGCGTCTCTTGCCGACCACAAGCCCAAGCTGGTGAATTCAATAGAAAATACACCATCTCCCAGAGACCGACATCAACACCGCTCTCCTATTGGCCCCTGTTTACAGTCAGAGGTTCCTGGAGGTCAAGGGTACCATGTAGAGAGCTGTGGACAAAAGCATTTCTTTACGGATGGACTCCTTTTGTCAGGAGACCTTTAGTCCTGGCCATTTTTCCCTCCCTGCTTACAAACATTTTACATCTCACGAGCAGACCAGATAAAAAACTATGCCGCGAACTACTTTCGGCGTGAATCCTGCTTTCACGCCTTAGGAAGAAGGCAGAAGCTAGGACTTCGGCTCAGGATGCATGTTCCTCCAGGGACGGGCAGCCCCCCCCCCCCCCCCCCCAGGACACATAGATGGCCTGTTCTCATGCACGAGTGTTTGCAGTGACATCCTGGCTCCCACTTCCCTTGGCCATTTGGCGCTGGGCTTTGGTCAGAGGGTGAATCAGCCCTAGTGACAAGGACAGCATGACTTCAGTTGAAGAATCGCAGGGCCCACCTGAGACTTCTCCGCTTGTGTGATTTAGTTACAGGATCCTTAATACAAGTGCTTCAAAAAGATACTCCTTACCATTTGTTGGTTGAAAAATAAATAGTTGCCCCAAAGAGAGACTCTTGTTTGCATGAATTTATCCCTGCTGGCCACTTAAATAGTGCATATTCAAGCAGAGTAGCCTTTACTTTTGTACGAGAAAACCAAGATCTTTTTTTAAGTTTATTTATTTTGAGAGTGAGTGCATATGGGGAAGGGGGAGAGAGAGAGAGAGAGAGAGAGAGAGAGAGAGAGAGAGAGAATATCCCAAGCAGGCTCCGTGCCCTCAGTGCACAGCCCAACGTGGGGCTCGAACTCATGAACCATGAGATCATGGCCTGAGCGGAAGTCGAGAGTCCGATGCTTAACCGACTGACCCACCCAGGCGCCCCCAAAACCAAAGTCTTTTAAAACTATGTTCTGGTTGCAGGCCTGGAAACGGAGCAGAGGGGGAACAGACAGGGGTCTCTTCTGTAGGAACGGTGCCTTCCTTGGAGGACTCTTCTTCTGAAAAATGTATCTTGTTTCTCGAAAGCCTTTGAGAATTAATTCTGTAGTGGCGGCTAAGTCTGGGCAAGCGGCTTTGCTTGCTCTCTGAGGGCAAGCTGTAGGTTTCCATACAGCAAGGCCCACAGTGCCTGCTTTCCCGTGTGGGGGGTGGGTGCTGAGGGGTTAGTTTTCTCCCATGTCTTTTCCTATCAGAGTTCTTGTGACCAGCTCTTCTCTGCTCACATCTCCCCCTTTTTCCTTGGTTGGACAGTTACGTGTTTAATGAAGGAATTCTCTTGTATCTCCCGTTCGAGGTTGCAAATACATTGGAAGAGCCTCAGTAGAATAACACCTACCTGATATGCTCCTACGGTTTGGAAATAAGTGACTCATTACTGTCTCAGCGCCAAGGTCAGTCTTTCCATGTTCCACCTTCTTTTTGTCACGTTTTTAACCATAAAATTAGTATTGGTCACCTGCGATCGCCTCTCCCTTCGACAGATCACCGAAGGTCAAGGGGCCCGAGCCTGTCGGGTGCCTTCTCCTGGAATCTCTTGTCTCCCATGGGAGACTGGGTGAGTCCACAGGTGATGCCAGCGTCCTTGTGAGGCTCAGCACCTGACGGACGGTCGGGCAGTTCTGAAGGCGAGGTCCGTGGGTCTTGATGGGGTTTCAGCAGATTTGTGAACTGTCTGAAATTGTGCGCAGAGTTGTGTGAGTGTGGGCACATGTGCATTTTTAAATCAGATCTTCAAAGACGTCTGATCTGCCAAAGATAAAAAGCTATTCATGTAAACTAGGATTTTGTAAGACTATTTCAACCGAAACCCACAGTGAGAGACACATTTTCTCCTGCAATGCCGTACGCACGCATATGCAGCGTTTATATATATATCAAAATTACCCTCACTACGAAGGCTTAAGTCAGAAAAATCGCAGAATGTTTGAGAAATGACAAGTCCTGTGTGGCAGACAGGAGTGGCAGGCATGGAGTGAGAGAAGGTCTGTTGTAGGGGCCTCCTCCCTCCTCTCGGGCCTCCTCCCCAACAGCTCCTCCTGCCTCCTCCTTCACCCAGGTAACATTAGTTATCACGGAGCAACCCCATCACATTACACCTGTATCATGGTGTATTTCCTTTTTCAAAAAAGGTGCATCTTCTAATAGAAAACCGTCACGCTTTCAGAGTACGTGTTCTGAATATAACGTACCGTTCCTGTCCTAAGCCGGGTGGAGCCTGTAGCCTTAAGGAGCTCAGGATCTTGAGCAGGAGCTGGATAGGTGCACACCCTGAGCGGGGCGGTGGGAGGGGCCGTCGGGCCTTTTGGTCACAGAGGAACGGGCACTGCGTTCTCCTTGGGGTGTTCCAGAACGAGGATGAAGCCGGAGTGGAAGATCAGGGTATCTGATGGGGTGAATTTGGGCAGGGAGGGAAGGTGTGGCCAGCTGTGGAGAGGCCTGGCTGTCAGAACGTAAACCTGTGTGTGTTGCCGGTGCCCGGCACAGGGCCTGACACGTTGCAGGCACTTCTTACGACTTGGCATGGATGAGATGGCGAGCGCTTACAAAGACTGAGGCCTGTGATGCGCTTTCTGGCATTGTATAGCTGATAGAAGCATCTGGCGACATTACCCTTGGCGCCTAATCGTCTCCCTTTCTCCCGGGATGAGGAGAAAGGAAGTCACCTGCTAGGAAAGTAGACGTCCATGAGGGTTTTTCCTTCCATCCGATCCTTCCGTGTCTTTGGCCGGGTCCTCCCCTCTCTTCCCCACCTTCCCTTTTCTCAGCCTGTTAGAAACTGGCTGGAGGAGATTATAGCACAGTAAGCCGGTGACAAGTCAAGTCTTGGTGAAGGGCACTGAGCCTTCAGAAGAAAAGAAGGTGGCGGGAGAGAGGAGTCTCCGCAAAGGACCAGAGGATGAGCCTGGCACACAGGCCAGATTCTTAGAAAACCAGATCCAGAAAGTGCCAGACACCCACCCAGTTTGCCACTGCCTGTGTGTGTGTGTGTGTGTGTGTGTGTGTGTGTGTGGTTGGGGGAAGGGAACCGATATTTGAAGGTCGAGGATGTGACCAGCTCTACAGCAGGAAATCACATCACTTAATTCCCCAAGATTACACAGCAATTTACAAAGAACACTTCGTTTTTTCTCATTTGAGATTTGTAACACTTCTGCAGGCACGGTTTTTCCCACTTCACCACCAGTGCCGCTCCACGTCTGTTGTCGCTGGTGGTAGGACTAATTTACGAGCCACACTGTCCTAGGCTGATTGATTGCCAGGCTCCATTCTTCTAGCCCTCAAGGCAAACACGAGGTGGTTGTATACTTTGCATTTCAGGTTCTCTGTGACTTGCCCTAGATCCCACAGTGGGGGGAGGGAGTCTGGGGACCGGAACTCAGGCTCTCTGACCACATGGCCCACACGCCTGACCACAGATGGAGAGGGTCCCCACAGCTCATAGTATGTGACACGATGGGGCCTTGGACCCGTAGGACGGACTCCGAGTTCCAAATACAGACTTATCACCACCCCTCATCTATCCGTCCTCACAGGGTAAGGACAGGATGCGCGGCTTCAGTTAACTGGGCACATCCTTTTGGGCCCAAACCTATCTCCATTCAAGCACTGCTTAGAGATTTCTCGAAGGTCTTCTCTTTGTCTTTGTAAACAAAGGATGCACACTTACCAGCTTCCTCAAATGTTTACTATGTCTTGAGCTCAGGAATTTGAGATGCATGGGAGGTGTTGCCTCTGTGTTAAATTATCATCAGATTGCAGGGCATTTTTGCGATTTTTTTTTGGAAAAAGAACATTGAGATCTAACTTATCCGTAAAATTTACCGTTGGGGTACGTAACTCTTTAGTTTACTTGTGGGGTTGTACTTCCATCACCATAATCTAATCTTGTGGCCTCATCCTCACCCTGAAAAAGAAGCCTGTACGTACTAGCTCTCATTCCTCGCGGCCCTGGGCAACCACTCTTCCGTGGATTCGTCTTGCTAGATTTGCCCTTTCTTGACATTTCACGTAAGCAGAATCGTCCAATGGGTGGTCTTCTGTGTGGCCTCTCTCATTCAGCATTTTCAAAGCTCACCCAGGGCTGCGGCTGGTGTCAGGAACCCATTCCTGTTGATGGCTGCGGAATACTCTGTTGTGTGAATACACCGCAATAATTGATTTTTGATTAAGTCGACCTTACATTCGTGGGATAATTCCCACTTGGCTGCTGTAGTGTATAATCCTTTTTCATATTGCACTGGAATCCGTGTGCTGGTATTTGGTGGATGTTTGCACCTCTGTTCATAGGATACGGGTCTGAGTTGGTAAAGATGGGTGCATGTTGCAGATGGTGCAAGAAATCCCGTGTGCCTTTCCCCCAGTTTCCCCCAGTGTTTACATCTTACGTGATTATCGTGCAGTATCAGAATCAGGGACTTGATGTGTAGGTACTGTGTGTGTGTGCGCGCGCACGATTCTGTCATTTTATCGCCCGCATGGATTCATGGACCCGTGCTGTGTGGGGAAAGAAATAGGTTCTACTTACATAAATGGGCTAGAAAAAAGCTTAGGGCAGAAAGCCGCCACCGTGGGGCGAAAGCGCCCGAGGTTAGCTAGTGAGATATTGTAATGGGATCACTAGTAAATTGTATCACCTACAGGAAATTACTTTCTATCTGACGCCGATCTACTAATGTACTTTGATCACAGACTCCACTTGCCCCCCAGACCCTTTACTTCTTAGGCACACGAGTTAATGATTCTTGTCTGATTGTTTTCTCCACGTTCACGTGGGTAAGATCTTGTTTTCTTCACGTTCACCACGGGGATAATATCTTGTGAGCTCAATAAGTACGGAGACGAAACCTCTGTTTGGGGCTCTTGTCTCTTCCTGGGCATTAGCCGCTCTTGTATTCAATTCAACATCCGCTCTCTTGCCGGACAAGAGAGAACTCCAGACTCCTAGTATGCCACAGTGCTGGAGAGCCCTCTACCCTTCCGTTCATAATATAGGCCTTAAACATCTGCCTACACAAAGAATCCTATTAGACAGGATTATAATTTTTGCTTCAATGATCAAACATAATTTGGAAAACTCCAGAGGAGAAGGGCAGTGAATTACACTCATCTGTATTTTTGCCTACCGTGGTCGTCCTTCCTTCCTAATGTTCCAATTCTTATTTCCTTTCAATTTAGAGGACTTCTTTAAGCCAATCGTTTAGGGTAGATCTGCTGGTGACAGTTCGTAGCTTTCCCTTCTCGGAATATGTCTCGATGCCTGTCTCATTCCTGAAGAACTGTTTTCCCCGATTACAGAAGTCTGGCTTGGCCGCTGGTTTCTTTCAGCTCTAGAAACACCTCGCACCCCTTCCTCCTTGTCCTCCACAGTGTGTGTGGAGAAACGTTCTCTCTGGCTTCTTCCAAATATGTTCCTTTCCCGTTTGTTTTCAAAAGTCCATGCCGGGTCTCAGGGTGGATATTTTTTGCTTTATTCTGTTTGGGGTTCCCCCCAGATTGAGTCTGCACGGTTAGGTCTTTTGACAAACCTGGGAAACTTTCAGTCCTGGGTTTTGCAGGCATTTTTAGTCCTGCCCTTTCTCCTCCTTCCCCAGCACTCTGACGTGAGCCATAGATCTTTTATTACAGTCTTGTTCCTCAGACTCTGTCTTCGGTTGATGTTCTCTTGGTTCAGATCGGAGACCTTCTCTCTGTTTTTCCAGTTCACCGGTTCTTCTCTGTTCTTTCCATTCTTCTGTTGAGCATATCCTTTGCGTGTATTTTGGTTATTTAATTCTAAATTTGTTTGGCAGTGGTTGCTTCTTTTCTTTCCCTAGTACTTGCTGCTGAGACTTATTCACATGTTTTGAGCATGTTCATAATTGCCCATGGAAACATTTTTATGGTAGCTCCTTTAAAAAATTTGTGTCTGCTCTCAACAATAGCCAAATTATGGAAAGAGCCTAAAGGTCCATCAACTGATGAATGGATAAAGAAATTGTGGTTTATATACACAATGGAATACTACGTGGCACTGAGAAAGAATGAAATATGGCCTTTTGTAGCTACGTGGATGGAACTGGAGAGTGTGATGCTAAGTGAAATAAGCCATACAGAGAAAGACAGATACCATATGGTTTCACTCTTATGTGGATCCTGAGAAACTTAACAGAAACCCATGGGGGAGGGGAAGGAGAAAAAAAAAAAAGAGGTTAGAGTGGGAGAGAGCCAAAGCATAAGAGACTCTTAAAAACTGAGAACAAACTGAGGATTGATGGGGGGCGGGAGGGAGGGGAGGGTGGGTGATGGGTATTGAGGAGGGCACCTGTTGGGATGAGCACTGGGTGTTGTATGGAAACCAATTTGACAATAAATTTCATATATTAAAAAAAAAATTTGTGTCTGATAATTCTAACCCGTGTCGTGTTGGGTTAGCATCTGTTGATTCTCTCTGCGCACTCTCTCTCACTCTTTTTTTTTTTTTTTCTTCTTCATTCAGCTGGAAGTCTTCCTGTGTCTTTATATGATGAATTTTGGATTGAAACTTAGGTATTTTGAGTATTACATTGTAAGACTCTGGATCTGATTTAAAACCTGTTTCCGCGGGTCTCCCGTGAGGCTCCTCTGAAGGAAAGGAGGCCCCACCTGTTCACTGCTGGGTGGGGGTAGGAGCCCAGGTCCTCTGTGCTGCCTCTGTTGGCAAAGCAGTGATGGGTCATTGTCACTGCTGGGGGGTGGGGTGGCGGTGAGAGCTCAGGCTCCACACTAGACCTGAGCTGTTATCACCTTGTGGGGAGAGAGAGGGGGCACGTCTCCGCTGCCTTCCAGGGGCTTCCACTGACATGATAGCACGTGGCCTTGTTCCTGCAGAATGTGGTACAACTGGGAACCTTCTGTTAGGGCTCCTTGGATCCCAGCCCTGTAGGGAGGGGTGCAGGCACCTTACCAGCACTACATGAGGCAGAAGCACAAGCTCCCCGCCTGGTCCCCCGAGGCCACTAGCAGGCTCTTGTCTGTCACTCACTGCCTGGCAGAGAGGAAGCTCCCGCCCATGCATTCGGTCTTCTTTGACACCATCCGGGTGGGGGGTTGGGCGTCTCATTACTGGCAAGGGTGAAACGCAGGCTCTCCGCGTGGCCTTTGGCAGGAACGCATTTGGGGAGACGGTTTTTTTCTGTGGTATTTTGTTGGAATAGGGTCGTTGTTACTGCAAAGTTTTCTGTCCTGTTAGGATACCCTCTCCTGGTCTCTTGTCTAGAGGTAACAAACTTCTTGCGGGGACTTCTTGTCTGTACCCAGGGACTTTTCCAGCTTCTGGTTGGGGACCTAGGAGCCAAAAGAGAGCCGAATGGACTCCCTGCCGTGCTGTTCCTCAGGTCCTGTGGCCTCTGTCTGGTCTCTCTCCTCCTCTCCCCCTGGTGTTCATGTATATGAAACATCAGTCTGTTTGCATTTCATATACAGCATCCAGGGTTTTTCACTGCACTTCGAAAATAGGAAAAGGTACTTCATCTTCCTGGAGGCAGAAATCTTGGGCATTCTGCGCAACTTCTCCTTTACTAAATACGGAGAAGGAGAAGTACCATGTAATTATGCTGTCCTTTAATAGGTCCCCATCTAATTACCTTTATGGAGCTATTTTTGACCTTATGTACATAAATTCTATGTGGTGGTACTGCCTTTCAGCCTGAGTAACTTCCTTTTCTATTTGTTCTATGGCAGGTCTTCCAGCAACACGTTCTGTGTCTGCTTACCCAGGTGTGTGTTCATTTTGCATTGAGCTTGAAAGGTAGTCTAGATGCAAGTAGGAATCCGGGGTGACATTTGCCCCTTCGGGACTTTGGATATGCTGCCCCCGCTGCCTCTGGCCTCTGTTATTTCGCACGAGAAGTCAGTAGTCAATCTCCTTGGGATTCTCTTGGATGTAAGCGCACCGTTTTTCTCCTGCTGCTTTCAAGACTTTATTTGCCATCTCTGGCTTTCGACCTCTAGGCAGCGATGAATCTAAGCGCGAATATCCTTGTCTTTGCCTTGGAGTTTGTTGAGCCTCTTGACTGCAGACGAATGGTTTTCCTCAAATTCGGGGAATATTCATGTGCCTTTACGATTTTTTCCACTCCTCTGATCATACCATCACGCATACTGGCGTGCTACATTTCACAGAGGCGCTCTTCATTTTTATGTTTTATTTATTTTATTTTTCAGATTGAATGATGTGTGTCGATCTGTCCCAAGGTTTGTAACTTGTTGTACAAGCTCAGAGCTGTGACTGAGCCCCCGCGGTAAGTTTGTGATTCGGTAATAGAGCTGCTCAACTCTAGAAACCTCAGCTGCTTTTTAGCATTTCTAAGTTTGTTGCCATTTTTAATTTGTTGAGCCATTACACCTTGTAATTCTTTAAACATGGTTTCTTTGGTTCTTTTAGCATGTTAATAACAGCTGCTTTGAAGTCTTTAAGTCCAACCCGCGGGACTCTTAACAGTGTCTCTGCATCTTTTTTTCCTGTTTGTGTCACACTTATTTCTTTAGGTCTCACAATTCTGTGTTGAAATATTTTAGAAATTCTTTTTTAAGTGTTTATTTATTTGCTTTAAAAGAGAGAGAGAGAGAGAGTGAGATGGAGAGGGGCAGAGAGACTGAACCCTAAGAAGGCTCCACACTGTCAGTGCAGAGCCCCATGCAGCGCCCGAACTCGCAAACCAGGAGATCATGAACTGAGCAGATATCCAGAGTTGGATGCTCAACCGACTGAGCCACCCGGGTGCTGCCTGTGTTGAAATATTTTGGAAAACATATTGTAGCAACCCTGGCTGCTGATCCCTCCTTTCAGAACTTGTTGCTCTCACCGGGTTGCTTATTTGTTTGGTGACTTGGCTGGACTAATACTGTGACATCCACCCCACCCCTACCCAGTGTGAAGCCTCCAGATTCTCTGCTCAGATTTTTTCCGTTTATTTAAGGCTGGTTACCTTTTGATCCGTACGGTTCAGTGCTGAGCCACCGATGGGTCAGAATTGAAGCTCTGTGGGATGGGATGGGGCTGGGGGCGGAGTGGGCCTGGCTAGCTTGTCCTTGGCTGACCCAATGGGGCGGGGGTGGGCGTGGCCAGCTAGTCCTTGGCGGACCCAATGGGGTGGGGGTGGGCGTGGCCAGCTTGTCCCTGGCTGACCCAATGGGGTGGGGGTGGGCATGGCCAGCTAGTCCTTGCAGGACCCAATGGGGCGGGGTGGGCGTGGCTAGCTGTCCTTGGCTGACCCAATGGGGCGGGGGTAGGCGTGGCCAGCTAGTCTTTGGCGGACCCGATGGGGCGGGGGAGGGGGGGGGGGGGGGGGGGGGGGGGCGTGGCCAGCTCGTCCCTGGCTGATCCAATGGGGCGGGGGTGGGCGTGGCTTGCTGCTTTCTGGCTGACCCACCCAGAACTTCCCAGGAAGTAGCTGGGGACTCGGAGATGGTGCAGCGGCTGCTGGGCAGCGCAGATCCTCTGCGGCAGTGAGCTGGAGGAGATGGACTCTGCTCGTGTTCCCCAGCTGCCCAATTCACCTGCAGTAGCTCTTCCACAGCACTGCCGGCAGGGTGGGTTGGGGGGTGGGGACGCGGGTGGCGGAGTGATGGTATAGGCACAACCACCTGCCAGTCTCCCCCTGTTTGTACCAAGTCCATTCTTGTCAAGTTTCCGTAGACTCCGTAGACGGTGCCCACTGAATGCTTCAGTGTGTTGTAAGCCGGAGACTTAAAAATGATTCTTTGATGATTTTGACCAGTTGAATAGCTATGTCTGCAAGTGAGTGGTTTTGTTGAGCTGCTCATGTTTCTATTCCCTGAGTCTTGATGCTTACGTTTTGCTTTTTTCTTTTTTCTTTTTTTTTTTTTTTTACCATAACGATATCAATTAACACGTATTTAAGTGTCAGACACTGGGTGTGGCACTAGGGACGCAGAGATGAGTCCCCAGCACCGGTCCTTGGAAAGGTAACAATCGAATCACTCTCCCTTACATGAGGGTACCATAGGGGCAGGAAAGGGTGCATCACAGAGTACTGCAAACACAATGGACGAGGGGCCTGGATTCTCCCCGGAGGTGAGCTTTGTACAAAGAGGCAGCATTTGAATTGGGTCTGGAAAGATGAATGAAAGTCTGCTTTTTGACAGGAAAAAGAAGGTTTTATAGACAGTTGGAGGGTACAGAAAGTCAGTTGCTGGGTTCAGGACCATGCAGATGATATAGAAATTATAGAATATTTTAAGCCATGGGAAGCACTTTGGATTTAAAAAATATTTCATTGAAAACATTTGCCATAGGCCATTGTAATAGATTTAAGGTGTACAGTGTATTATTTTGATACATTTAGATACTGTAATGTGACTGCTAAGGTAGCAATATTACGCTAGGTACTTACAGTACTGTATTGTCTGTATTCAGTACGCTGTGCATTTGATCTTTGTGGTTTGTTTACTACTCATGACAAGTCCGTACCCTTAAACACCATCAATCTTATGCCTGCCCCTCCCCACACTTTGGATTTTATCCTTGTTGGTGTAGGAATATTTGTGAAGGGTTTTAGAGGAGGGAGATGAGAGGTTCACATCAAATAGCTGTCAGGCGTGAGACCAATCAAGGACACTCACTTAGGAGGCTGTGTCAACGTACAAGGCTTCATTCCTCAACAAAGTCTCTCCTACATTCTCTGCTCGAGTGCTGCTTTGTTTCTAGTACATGCCAGGACTCCTCTCACCTTTTAGCTTTTAATATTCCATTTTCTCTGTAAAAATCTGGGTGAGAGACAGAGAAGGTGATCTTAGGTTAATGTTTTGGGCAACCAAGTAGCCAGTGGGCGGTAAAAAAACCCGTCTCTCCGAGGAAGTGGCATTTAAATGGAGATCTTTACTCACAGAAGCAAGCTAGAGATTTCAGGCAATTTTAGAAGCAGAAGTTTCCTTGGGATCTTACCACCATGACTTTCCCGAAGATAGTGTCTCATGGCAGAATAGCTGCAGCAGGAGATCTGGCAGCGTGGGGAAAGAAAGGAAAAAGAGCAGTGTTTTTCAGAGTTCATACCATTTTTTTTGTGCGAGCAGTCCTCATAGGTTTTCCAGAAAGTTCTGTATGTGCCAGCTGAATGTATCTTTCCATTTAAAAAGTTGCCAAAGGGGCATCTGGTGGGTGGCTGAGTCGGTTGAGGGTCCAACTTTGGCTCCAGTCATGATCTCACGGTTCGTGGGTTCGAGTCCTGCTTCGGGCTCTGTGCTGACAGCTCGGAGCCTGGAGCCTGCTTCGGAGTCTGTCTGTCTGTCTCTCTCTGCCTCTCCCCCGCTGGCACTCTGTGTCTCTCTCTTTCTCAAAAATAAGCATAAAAAAAAAAGTTGCTAAAGAAGAAATAGGTTTCTGAACTTGAGGACATTTGTGTAGCACTTACTCAACACCTGTCTTGTGGGAACACTCTCTTCTAGTCATCTTTGAGTTTTGCTTTCCAAGAAGCAGAAGAGACCTAAACGCTTGAAGATTAGAAAGCACCAGCCCTAGTAAAGGACAACCCTGTGCTGGAACAGACTTGCGGCAAAACCCCGGGGCATACTATTGTGGCAATTAGTTTTGGGCGCATGTAGAATCAGAAGTGTGCGTTCTTGATTGGCAAAATAGGCTCTCCACCAGCTCCCGGTTTGAGGGCCCTGCCTGGTATGACTCTGCCATCCACAGGGTGTCTCCGTCCCGTGCTCCGTTTTCTGCCTCCGGGTGAAGGTGAAGACGAGGCAATGAAACAAAATCTCCCCCTGCTTCTTAACTCTGCTTGGAAAGTGGTACCTGTCATTTCTACGCACTTTCTGTTGGCGTGAGTCATTCTCGTGGCCACGCTTAGAAGCGAGGAGGCCGGGGAAATGTAGTTGTGAGCTGGGCAACTGCTTTCCAGCCGCCACGCCACTCTCTGGGAAGCGGACACTGATCCTTGGTGGACAGCTAGATGGCGGTTTGTGCCGTGGGGTCCTACTGTCTTTAGAGCAATACTGAGTTTCCTGCACTTACATCTAAGAACTTATCAGAATTGGTGTTTAGGTAAGTTTCATTAAACATATCTTCCAGTATATGAAATAAACTTAGCTTGTCTAGTTTCATGGTATTAAATTCTTTTTAAAAAAAAGTTTTGTTTTTTTTTTTTTTTTTAACATTTATTTATTTTTGAGAGACCGAGAGAGACAGAGTGTGAGCAGGGGACAGGCAGAGAGAGAGGGAGACACAGAATCCGAAGCAGGCTCCAGGCCCCGAGCTGTTAGCACAGAGCCCGGCACGGGGCTCGAACCCACAAACTGTGAGGTCATGACCTGAGCCAAAGTCAGAGGCTTAACCGACTGAGCCACCCAGGTGCCCCGGTGTTAAATTCTTTTAACGCATTGTTGATTTTGCTAAGGTTTTGAGGATTTTTGAATCTGTGTATGAGAGCTACTGTTCTGATGCTTGCCTTTTTTGTAACATTTTTATATAATTTTGGTATTAGTTTAATGCCATTCCCAAAGAACGACTTAGGGAGTATTTCTTTTTCTATTCTCTGGACGACCTTGTAGATAATTGGTATCATTTCTTCCTTAAACTTTTTGTATAATTCACCAGTGAAACCTTCTAGGCCTCCTGATTTCTTTTCTGGGAGGCTGTTGTTTAATTTAAAAGGTTTAGGCTTATTTTTTTTCTTCCTTTGTTTTGAGAGCAGGCATGCAAGTTGGGAAAGGGCAGAGGGAGAGGGAGAGAGAGAAGCTTAAGCAGGCTCCATGCTAAGCTCGAGCCAGACACAGAGCTCAATCCCACTACCCTGAGATCACGACCTGAGCCAAAATCGGGTCAGATGCTCAGCTCATTGAACCACCCAAGCGGCCCTACAATCATCACTTGAAACTCTTGCTCTCTCTGTGTTTGAAACTATTTCTTTTCATGCAACTTCAACAAGGAACCTATCCAATGACCTAGAATGAAGCAAAGCATTCCTAGATTTACTGTTATATAGAAAAGGAAAGGACTGTCCATAGGTGCTTTGAAATGACAAAGAATACACGAGTGCCAGTTGGGGGGCTCTTCCCAAAATTCTGGAAATTCACTGATTCCTACCAAACACTGTGGCCTGAGACCCAGCATCTGAGCGTGGGAGACTATCACTCACAATCCTGCAGAGAGAGAGAGAGAAGAACCACTGGCTCAGTTGGGATCACATGACATTCGGTGTCACATACTACTTACATTGTAAGACATTGCTCATTTATCAACTGAAAATGTATAGACATTAGAAATTTGCTCGTCTTGTGGAACACTTGCAGAACAAGTTACTTGCAATCCAAGGTTTCACTGTATTGGTAATTTTTGACTTTTTTTTTTTTGTGGTTAGCTTGGATAGAGATTTATCACTTTTATTGATCAAAGAACTAGCTTTTGGGTTTTATGGGCTTTCTCTGTTTCACTGTTTTCAGTTTTATTGATTTCTTCTCTAACTTTTATTGTATCTGCTGTAGGTTATTATTGGTATCCTTACTCGTTTCCTGACGTGGAAGCTTGGTTTACGGATTCTGGATCATCTTTTTTAATACATGCATCGAATGCTACAAATTTCCCCCGAAGTATAGCTTTTACCTTATCTTACCAAATTTGATAACTTGAGTTTTTTATTAAAAAAAAATTCCCCTTGAACATTCTTTGACTCAGTTTTGTTTTGTTTTTTTTTAGAAGTGTATAGTGTATATCTGGGAACTTTCCAGCTATCTTACTTCTAGTTTCATTCTGTTGTGGTCTGAGAGCGTGCTTTGTATGACTTTTATTATTTTACGTGTGTTTTTTATGGCCCAAAATGTATTCATTCCATTGAGTGTGAAAAGGCTGTATATTCTGCTCTTGGATGAACCAGGCTATAAATGCCAGTTACTTCCAGTTGATTGATGGTGCTGGTCAGTTCAACTATGTCCTGACTGATTTTCTGCCTGCTGGATCTATGGGTTTACTGATGGAGGGGGGGTTAATCCTGGATTTGTCTCTTTATCCTTTTAGTTCTAACGGATTTGGCCTCCTTTAGTTTGATGCTCTGTCGTTAGGCATATACACATTAATGGTTGTTGTATCTTCTTGGAGAATCAGCCCTTTTATCATCACGTAATGCTCTTCCTCATCCTAGTTAATTTTCTTTGCTTTGAAGGTCTACATGTATCCAGTTAATCAAGCGACTCCAGCCTTCTTTGGATTATTGTCAGCCTGGCATATTTTTCTACATCCCTTTCCTTTTAATCTATTTATAGTTGGTTTCTGGTAGACAACTTACAGTTGATCTCTTGTTTGTTTGTTTGTTTTGATCAACTGTTTCTTTAGTTGGTATATTTAGACCATTCACATTTGAAATGATTATTGGTATAGTCAGATTACTGTCTGCCATACTGGTAAGCATTTTTTATCCATTGCATTAATTCTTTCAACATTTTCCTCTTTTTGTTCTCCATTGGTTTTGTCTTTTAAGTTTAGATGTAAATTCCAGTTAACGTACAGCGTAATGCTAGTTTCAGGTGGACAGTTCAGTGATGCGACATTTCTGTACAATGCTCGGTGCTCGTCAAAGCACACGCACCCCTTCATCCTTATCACGCATTACACCCATCCACCTCCCCACCTCCCCTCTGCTAACCATCCTTCATTGGTTTTAACTGAGCATTTTATATGACGACATTTCTGTTCCATCAGCCTGTCGATTGTACTTCTTTTTTTAAAAATTATTTTTTAATTTTATTTTTGAGAGCGAGCGAGCAGGTAGGGGCAGAGAGAGACACACAGAATCCAAAGCAGGCTCCAGGCTCCGAGCTGTCAGCACAGAGCCCGATGTGGGGCTCGACCCCACAAACTGTGGGATCTTGACCTGAGTTGAAGTCGGACACCTAGCTGACTGAGCCACCCAGACGCCCCTTAATTGTACTTATAAAAAGTTTTTGTTAGTGGTTATCGAACAGCGTGCGGTATCTATTTACAAATAACTTAGGTCCACTTTCAAATAATGCTGTACGACTTCATGAGTAGTGCAGGTACTTTATAGCCATGTTTCCATTTTCTCAAGTCCCTTGTCACATTGCTGCCGTTCACTTCACCCATCCATAAGCTCTGGTCACGTAATGTGTGTTACCATTATATTGAAGAAAGTTATCTATTTAAAAAAAAATTAAGTTATTTATTTTGAGAGAGACAAAGACAGTGCAAGTGGGGGAGGGGCAGAGAAAGAGGGAGAGAAAAAGTCCCAAGCAGGCTCCACATTGTCAACACAGAGCCCCATGCCGGGCTCTATCTCATGACCACAAGATCATCACCAGGGCCAAAATCAAGTCAGACGCTTAACCGAGAGCCACTCAGGCACCCCAGAAGTTATCTGTTAAATCAATAAAGAATAAGAAAAATATTTTATTCAACCTTCATTTATTCCTTCTCCTTTATTTATGTAGATGGGGGTTTCTAACCTCTATCATTTTCCTTTTTGAAGAAAGTTAGCATAATCTTGGAAGATAGGTCTGATGACAAATTCAGTTTTTATTTGTCTAAGAAAGTATTTCTCCTTCGCTTTTGTAGGATAATTTCACTGGTTGCAGAATTCTAGGTTGGTGGTGTTTTTTCCCCCTAATACTATATGACTAGTTTCTTGCATGGCTTCTGAAGTCAAGTCCAATGTGAGTCTTCTCCTTGTTTCTCTCTAAGAAATGAATTTTTCTTCCCTTTGGCTTCTTTGAAGATTTTTCTCTTTGCCTCTGATATTCTGCAGTTTTAATATAATATGCCTGGGTGTAGATTTTTTTTTTTAATGTTTATTTTTGAGAGAGACAGAGACAGAATGTGAGTGGGTTAGGGGCAGAGAGAGAGGGAGACACAGAACCCAAAGCAAGCTCCAGGCTCCGAGCTGTGAGCACAGAGCCTGACGTGGGGCTTGAACCTACAAGCTGTGAGATCACGACCTGAGCCGAAGTCAGACACTCAACCGATTGAGCCATCCAGGCACCCCTGACTGGATGTAGTTTTTTTGGTATTATTTTTTTGTGTGTGTTCTCTGCATCTCCCAGATCTGTGGTTTTGTGTCTAAGTTTTGGAAAACTCTGTGATTATTCGAATATTTCTCCTTTTACTTGTCTCCTTCTGGTCCCCCCTCATATGTATTATGCCCTTTGTGATTGTCCCGCAGTACTTGGATGTTCTCTTTTACTTAGTTTATGTATTTTTTTGGATTTCATTTTTGGAAGTTTCTGTGATGCCTCTTCAAGCTGGTTGATTCTTTCCTTGACCATGTTCGGTCTACTGAGGAGTTTGCCAAAGGCATTCTTCATTTCTGTGAAAATGCTTCTCATCTATAACGTTTCCCTTTGGTTTTTTTATTTCCACCTCTCAGCTTCTGTTACCGATCTATTCTTGCATGTTTTCCACTTTGTCATTTGTACTGATATCATATTAATCAGTTATTTAAAGCAATTTTTTTTAAAACGTTTATTTATTATTGACGAGCAGGGGAGGGGCAGAGAGAGAGGGAGACACAGAATCCGAAGCAGGCTCCAGGCGCCTAGCTGTCAGCACAGAGCCTGACATGGGGCTTGAACCCACGAACCGTGAGATCATGACCTGAGCTGAAGTCGGGCGCTCAGCTGACTGAGCCACCCAGATGCCCCTCTTCTTCTTCTTCTTTATTGTATTTTATTCTATTTACTTTTGAGACAGAGACAGAGCATGAGCAGGGGAGGGGCAGAGAGAGGAGGAGACACAGAATCGCAAGCAGGCTCCAGGCTCTGAGCCATCAGCACAGAGCCCGACGCGCGGCTCGAACTCACAAACCACGAGATCGTGACCTGAGCCGAAGTCAGACACTTTACTGACTGAGCCACCCAGGCACCCCTTATCAGTTAGATTCCCAGTCTGAGAATATAGCAAAATCTCTGCCATATCCTTGTGGTTCTGAGGCCTATGTTGTCTCTTCAGACTTATTTCCTCTTTTATCACGCTTTGTTTTTTTTTCTTCTTGTAAGCTGGACATAATGTATTAGGTAATAGGAACCGAAGTATATTCAGTGTGAGGTTTCAGATACATTTATCGGGCTGAAGTTAGGCTGTGTTTCCTGGTAGCTGTAGCTGTGTGTCTCCTCTAATGTCCTTGTTTTCACCCGCGTTGTCTTTGGATTTCTCTAGAAACTCCTTCCTGAACCAAGGCGTGTCTTGGGGTTTTCTTACTCGCAAGCCAGGGTGATGCTGGGTCTCGGATGTGGTGGCAATGTTTTGGACAGGAGAGTTGTTCTGTCATGCTATGATCAACCTTCTGTTTTGTTTTGTGGACTCTGACCTTCAGAAAAAAAAAAAATAATTTTTTTCTCCCCTAATGCGAGAAAGGACCACCAGAGGGGGTTGAGTTGTGTAATCGCCTTCTCTTCTAATCTTTGAGTGCTTTCTTTCACAAGCTAGGGAGCATTCTTCAAGGAGTCCTCACTCGTTTGTGTAGAGGAAAATTGAGGCACATTTGGGGAGGGATGGGGGGGAATTTTTCAGTCCTCTGAGCATTTCACCCCTGGCCCTAAAATTTCACGCTAAATTTAGGAGACCACCCCCCCCCCCCCACCTCCTGCTCCCGTCGCTAACCAGATCCACCTTCCTTAGAAGGCACTTCTAAAATGTCCACAACTTCTTGGGTTCTTCTGGAGGGCGGGACATCCTGCGCTGCCCTGGAGTGTGGACCCACCAAAGCCAACTGGGCCTCCCGAGGCAGCGGTGCTGGGTGATGCCTTGTTGGGAACCTCGTGACACCCTGGACCAGAACCAGCCGGTCAAGCTGCTCTCGGATTCTTGACTTCAGATACGATGCGAGATAATCAATGTTTGTGTGTTAAACTGGAGACTAATGCAGCTATTCAGAGGATATCTATTATTCCTTAAGCATGTTCCTTAGCAGCCGTGCCCTCCCGCTCATGGCGCACACGTGGGCCGGGGCACACACGTTCCTCCGCTGCCTTCCAGAATATGTCTTCCTATCTACTTGCTTAAATGTTATAATTTTGCCCATCTCATCACATGTTAGTGCTATTCAAGTGCCATTTCGAGCTGGCAGTCTGGAAAATTGCCTGGGTAATCCAGGCCTTGATCTGCCTCCCTTTGGGGGTGGGGGTGGGGGAAAGCAGTCCGAGGCAAGTCTTCATAATGGGGTTCAGGGCTGTGTTCGCTGAGGTCAGAGACGGACTCTGGGAAGCAGCGGATGCGGGGGCCCCTGTGGGTCCTGGGCTCAGCCACGGCCTTTGCTTTCTTTACGGTCGGATCATCTCATCCAGAGCAAAGCACGTCCACCAGAAGGGGAGGCAGGGCAGCATGGAGACCTATGTGAGCGAGGGCGGCATTTCTGGTGACTTTGCTCTGGTGTTGGTGCTGGAGGCAGGATGGGGAGTGCGTTCCGGGCTGTCCGCGCACACTCAGTAACTCAGCGCTTATCGACCCCGCAACGTGCCTGCCCCTGCTGAAGGTGCTAAGCACAGTGGTAAACACAGACTCCCGTACCTCCGGGAGCTCATGCTCTGGGGGCCCTGAGTTCAGGTCGGTCCTTGTGTCCTGGTCGGAGTCAACACACGCTTGCAGCGGAGAATCGTTAGGCGTCTGTCTTTCCCTGTAATCTCTCTTCTAACTCTGCAGAAGGAGAAATCCGTGAAGTCCTCGTAAGTTGTGTTTTGTAGAGACAGAACTTCCGAAACTCCGTATAAATTACAGGGGCGGAATACCCTGTGTTGTAGCTATGCCTCAGAGTACTAGTCCTGAAGTCATTTCATAACAGAGACAAAAATAGAGAATCCCCAAACCGAAGGATGTCCACGAAGTATCATTTGTTCATGGGAAAAAAACAACACCACACGGATGTTTAGATTCGGATGTTGGTGATTAAAGCTGGGCTGCAGGGCTAAGGAGTTCTTGTGGAAGGTGGGGTAGCCGAGGGGAGTGGGCTCCTATGGGTCATCTTGACAGGCCTGGGCACGGGCTACGGCCCCACGGAGCTGGCTCCCCACGTCCCCGGCTCCCCGCATCCCCGGCTCCCCACGTCCCCACCTGTGGCAGGACAGCAGACTCGTGTGTCCGTTAGGGCCCCGTTGCAAGAAGCGGAAACCAAAAACCTACTTAAAAAGGTGGTGGTTGAGGGAGCCGGCCACTCGGATAGCGGTGAGGACTCGGAAGCCGTCGATGCAACCGGACAAGGACTCTTGAGCAGCGGCGTGGCTACTGGCCGGACTCTAGAATACCTTTTCCTCCCTGCCAGCTGCCACCACAGTGGTCTCCTGAAACCCAGGAAGCTGGTCCCTGGAGACTAGGGTGCTGCTTCAGGAAACTTGGCCTTGCTCCAACCCAGCTCACCACCAAACAACTGCGGGTCCAGCATCCTTTTAGTGTAGGCATCCACGGGGCAGTTTTGGCCAAGGAGGCGCAGTTGATGTCTGCGTGGCCAGGGTGGCATGCAGGGACGCCAGGGAAACTTGCTTTTTTGAAGAATGCGATAGACCTTTGGGGGGGCTGGCTCTTTCCCCTTCTCCCTACCTTGGGCATGAACGTGGTGGTTGGAGCCACAGAAGCCATTTTTGACCTGTGAGGTTACAGCCAACAGGCTTTGGAAGAATCCTTAAAACTACTTCTTCCTGGACTGTCTACTCTGAACTTTTTGGAATGAGAGACATTAGAAATAATATCTGTTAAGCCACTGTTGGTCCAGAAGGAGTTCTGGTCTGGGCAGCTGAACGCACTCTAAATTTGCATAACATCTTTCCCCTCCCTAACCCATTTTTTTCTCTCCCTGTCTCCTCTTTGTTTAGGAACGCCTTCTTCTGTCCGAGCTTGTGGGATGGGGTGGACAGTACCCAAAGGGCCACACCAACAGAAGACAGTGCTGAGGCATATTGGAGGACATTAATCTAGTCGATTAATGTCGGACATAGCCGAATGGGCCTTTTTTGGGTCTGTTTTGTTAAAAACGTTTTAGACTTCTTCAAATTTGGAGCTACAACTGACCTATAACCTCGATTCCCTGTGTACAACATAATGATTCAATATTTGTACACACTGCCAGGTGATCACCCATCCATCCCTATGGAAAGTTAGCTTTCAGGATTTACTGTGAACAACTCTCAAGCATGCTGTACAATATCCTTGTGGTCCCCCTGCCGTAGATGACGTCCGCGTGACTTCTAACTAGAAGTTTTTACCCTGTTGACCACTATCACCGGCTTTGTGCCCCGGCAACCACCATTCTGTTTCCTGTATCTGAGTTTTGTTTTGTTGATTTGTCTCTTAGATCCTACATCTAAGTGGAAGTGAAAGCATACAGTGTTTGTTTTCTGGCTGACTTCTTTCTCTTCCCGCCATTCCCTTCAGGTCCCTTCATGTTGTTGCAGATGGCAAGATCTCATTCTTTATGGCTGAGGAATATTCCATTGTGTGTATACACTGCATCTTTTTCCATTCATCCACTGACGGACACTTGGGTTGTGTCCCCACCTTGGGTATTGTGAATAAAGCTGCCGTGAACTTAGGGATGCGTGCATCTTTTCAAATTAGCGGTTTTGTGTTCTTCAGATAAATACTCAGAATTGCTGGGTCTCATTCAGAAGGTTGCCTTTTCATGTTTTTGGTGGTTTCCTTTGCTGTGCAGGAGTTTTTAGTGTCACGTTAACAGTACCGTTTGTTTTTGTTTCTGTTGCCTTTGAGTTTGGAGTTGACCGAAGTCAAGTGGCTCACCACCTATGTTTTCTTTCAGGCAGTTTTATGGCTTCAGGTACTCAAGTCTTTAATCCATTTTGAGTTAATTTCTGTGTATGATGTAAGGCAGGGTCTAATTGCATTCTTTTGCATGTGGCTGTCCAGTTTTCCCAGCACCATTTGTTGGAGAGACCATCCTTTCCCAAATGTGCATTTTGACTTCTTTTTTCATAAATGGACTATGCGTGGGTTCGTTTTGGGGGCACTATTCTGTTCCATTGACTGTGAGTCTGTTTTTATGCCAGTACCAAATTGGTTTGATTACTATAGCTTTGTAACATAGTTTGAAATCAGGGAGCACGATGTCTACAAATTTGTTCTTAAGATTGCTTTGGCTATTTGGGAGGTCTTTTGTGGTTCCATACCAGTTTTAGGATGTTTTTTCTATTGCTGTGAAAAATGCCATTAGAATTTTGATAGGGATTGCATTGAATTTATATATTGCTTTGGGCAAGAGGGACATTTTAACAATATTCTTCCAATCCACAAGCATGGATTATCTTTTTATTTGTCGTCACTTTCTTTCATTAGTGTCTTAAAGTTTTCAGTGTATAGCTCTTTGGTCTTGTTAAATTAATCCTTAAGTACGTTCTTTTTCTTTTTGATAAAATTATAAATGGGATTTTTTTTCTTAATTTCTCTTCCCCACAGTTTGCCAGTATATAGAAACACAAGCAAATTTTGTATATTGATTTTGTACTCTGTACCTTGACTGGATTTGTTTATTTGAAGTGTTTTGATAGAGTCTTTAGGGTTTTCTGTGTATGAAATCGTTTCCTTAAATAGTGACAGTTTTATTTCTTCCTTTCCACTTTGGATGCCTTTTATTTCTTTCTCTTGCCTAATTACTCTGGCTTAGACTTCCAACACTATGTTGAATAAAAGTGGTCAGAGTGGGCATCCTTATTGCGTTTGTAATCTTAGAGGGAAAACTTTTAAGTTTTTCACAACTGAGTAACGATGTTAGCTGTGGGCTTAACATATATGGTCTTTGTTATGTTGAGGTACGTTTCCTCTCTAGCCACTTTGTTGAAAGCTTTTATCATGAGTGGATGTTGTTTTGTCAAATGCTTTTCCTGCATCTGTTGAAATAATAGGACTTTTATCTTTATTTTGTGGACAAGGTATATCATGTTGATTTTTGTGTATGTCAAACCGTCCTTGCATATCTGGAGTAAAACCCATAGGATCGTGGTATGTGATCCTTCTAATGTACTGTTAGGTTTGTCGTGCTAACATTTTGTTGAGATTTTTGTACCTACATTCATCAGGGATCCTGGCCTGTAATTTTCTTGGGGCGAGGGGTTGATGTCCTCGTCTGGTTTTGGTATGAGGGTAATGCCGCCTCCGAAAATGAGTTTGGAAGCAACCTTTCCTTTTCAGTTTTTGGAAGAGCTAGAGAAGGATAGGTATTAAATCTTTTTTGAACATTTGGGAGAATTCACCAATGAAGCCATCTGACCCTGGACGTGTGTGTTGGGAGTTTATGATTACTATCAATTGATCTATTCAGATTTCTAACTACTTCATGCTTCAGTCTTAGAAGATTGTATGTTTCTGTGAATTTATCCATTTCTTCTAGGTTGTTCAGTTTATTGGCATATAATTGTTCACAATCGTCTGTTAGGATCCTTTGTATTTCTGTGGTGTTGGTTGTAACTTCTTTCATTTCTGATTTTGAGTGCTCTTTTTTTCTTGGTGAGTCTAGCTAAAGATTTGTCAATTTTGTTTATCTTTTCAAAGAACCGGCTCTTAGTTTCGCTGTTCTTTTCTTTCTAGTCTCTATTTCATTTATTTCTGCTCTCATTTCCTTCCTTCTAGCTTTGGGCTTTCTTCTTTTCATAATTTCTCTAGATATAAAGCTAGATGGAGATTTTTCTTGTTTCTTGAGGTAGGCCTGCATCACTCTGAACTTGCCTCTTTTAGAACCACTTCTGCTGTATCCCATAGTTTCTGGAATGTTGTATATCCCTTTTCATTTGTCTCAAGGGTTTTTTTGTTTTGTTTTGTCTTAAATTTCCCCTTTGATTTATTTGTTGACCCAGTAGCATGTTGTTTGATTTCCACATATTTGTGATTTTTACACTTTTCTTCTTGTAACTGATTGCTGGTTTCATACCAACATGGCTGAAAAATATATTTGATACAATTTCAATCTTAAATTTACTGAGACTCGTTTTATGGCCTTACATGCAATCCATCCTGGAAAATGTTCCATGTACACTTGAACGATGTATATTCTGCTTTTGGATGGACCATTCTGTATATATCTATTAAATCCATCTGGTCTAATGTCATTTGAGGCTGAGGTTTCTCTACTGATTTTATGTCTGGATGATGTTATCTGTTGACACAAATTGGGTATTAAGGTCCCTGCTATTACTGTATTGCTGTCAATTTCCCTCTTCAGGTCTGTTAACATTTCCTTTATATATTTTGTCCTCCTGTTAGGTATATATATATTTACAAATGTTATGTCTTCTTGTTTGACCCCCTTCTCACTCTGTAATGCTGGATGCGCCTTTTGTAGCCCACAGGCTCCATGCAATGTATCAGTCAACCCTCATGCTACAGGGTTGTAGCATTTCTGCTACAGGGAATTAGCATTTCCTAATTTATATTTCCTGAATATAAATACCATCCCAACAGTGACACTGTTTCTCTGGGCATCTGGGTAGAACCACATTAAGTGGCTAATACTTGGGCGTGTTAACTGCAAAGAGTAAGTTCACGTGGTGCCACCTCGGATGCGTAGCCTTGGAGGCTATTAGAATATTCTGAACCTCAATGAAGTGGGCCGTTACCTTTACCAAGTTGATGGTTAAAAGTGATCCTGGTCTGTTTTCTCTTTTGAGGCCATCTTTGGCTATCCCTTTGGGCCGTGTGAAAGGCTCAGGCTCACACTCCAAAGGAACTAACCATTAGCACTTCCAGGCCACATCTTTCCCATGCTTTCACCCCAACTCAATCTGAAGCTAAGTTTTACAGGAGGCTGAAGTAAACTACTTCGTGCTCAGGGATTTATGCTGAACATACCTAAGTAAACTGTGGATACAGTGGTAGGGGGTGGAGTAGTGTTGCATGGGATTTTATCTTGGAACATTCCTCAGTGGGTTCCACAGAAGGAGTTTATACAGGAAGTAGATCCCTCTGTGAATGCAGCGGATGACCAAAAAAAAAAAAAAAAGACTTTGATGTTAGTAATCGCAACTCTGCCCACCGGACATTTATCATGCGACATGAGTATATCTGTTCTCTAGGTCTTTTTCTTTTATTATTAAAAAAATTTTTTTAATGTTTATTCATTTTTGAGAGAGAGCACGAGTGGGGGAGGGGCAGAGAGAGAGGGAGACACAGACTCCAAAGCAGGCTCCGGGCTCTGAGCTGTCAGAACAGAGCCCAGTGCGGGGCTCAAACTCGCCAACCACAAGATCACAGCCTGAGCCGAACGCTCAACAGACTGAGCCACCCAGGCGCCCCTGTTCTCTAGGTCTTTATTGGCCCCAAGTCAATGGGGAGAGTGAGAAATTAGCATGATCCTTAACCTAGATCTTTCTCCAGTTGTGTTTCTGGGCCTCTGTGCTGTCCGGATCCTTCCGTCTTTCTGGCGGATTGTTAATGGCGCAAGTGTTCTCTCCAGTTGAGATTTTCTTCCTTTGCTCGTGCTGCCCGTGTATCTGACCGTTATAACAGGCACCCACGGAAGATTACCGGATGTTTCATTTCAATTAACACCGCCAGGTTGGCTGAGAAAAAAATGTTACCATTTTCACTTATAGACATTCCCAGTGGGAATTAACACTGCTGAAAAAGGTTAATCTCCTCTCCAGCTAGAGGGGTTGGGAGGAAAGGCGCAGCATTAGCTGGAAGTTGGAGACAAGTAAAAACTCGGAAGCCATGATTTAGCTTCTTCGTTAATTGCTGACCCAGAGGAGTCTGTTCCAGTGACCAGACTCCTTGGGGTAGGTGTTCGTCTGTGTTGCTCAGCATTGTATCCCCTGTGCCCGGCACGGAGCCTGCCACATAGGAGATAGGAAGTTGATTAGATGAATGAATGAATGAATGAATGAATGAAACGATTATGTGATCTCAAAATTCTATGACCCACCCTGAGAACGTCCTTGTGTTTTGCAGAGACGGGTCTGTAAAACAAAAAACAGCCTTTCCTATTCTCAAAAAATCCTTGTCCACACACATTTCTGTAAGTTCCCAGTAGGCTTTTGGGATAATCAGTCAGTGTCTGGTTCCATCCTCTTCCCTGGGCTTGCCAAGGATAGTGCCAGGTGTGAAAAGGGAACGTTAGTAGATTCCTCAGTTCCTCGTGGTGTCGTCCCTCCTCCCTCCAGGAAGGTCCCATAGAAGCTTACTGATGAGTGCACCTGCCTTCTGAACTTGTCTTAGGCTCCAGGCTGACAAAGACTCTCCCTGACCAGACTTGAGTCAGGTTCCTCTAAGCCCTCTTCTGCAGTAGGCTTTGAACTTGGGCTTCATTGTCTGTCCTTGTCAGACCTGCATCATCCAGTTTTGACAAGAATCCTACTAAGTCCAGGGGCACCTGGGTGGCTCAGTCGGCCGAGTGTCCGACTTTGGCTCAGGTCATGATCTCGCGTTCGAGTCCTGCGTCGGGCTCTGCGCTGACAGCTCAGAGTCTGGACCTGCTTCGGATTCTGTGTCTCCCCCCCTCTCTCTGCCCTTCCCCTGCTCATGCTCTGTCTCTTCCTCTCTCTCTCCCAAAAATAAACATTAAAAAAAAAAAGGATCCTATTAAGTCCATCTGAAAAGAATTCCCCACCCTTGATATCTGCTCATTCTGGGACGCCTTCATCAAGAATCCTGTCAAGTCCGTCTAGCCAGAGTCTCCCCTGGTGTTTCCTGAATTTACCATCCTCTGATTCCCACCCTGCTCCTTGGTTATAAATCCCCCCATCTTGTCCATGCTGTATTAGGAACTGAGCCAGTTCTGTACTGAGATCTCTTTCTCCTATTCCAGTAGTTCTAAATAAGGTCTACTTTTATTCCTTTGAGAACAGTCTGGCACTGTTTTTTTTCTTCCTTTCTTTTCTTTTCTTCTTCTTTTTTTTTTTTTTGTTTGTTTTTGTTATTGTTGACATTCATGGTGCTGTGACTTGAATAGGCTTGGATTCTTTATTGGACCCCAGGACCTCTCCCTAGAGCCCTACCTGCATACCTTTGAAGCATCGTCTTTATTCCCGTCTGATTGATCAGCGGTTGGTTGGTTGGTTCGTTGGTGGGTCCAGCTTCCGAGCTCCAGATGACAGCCCATTGACACATTTCGATTCTTCGGATTCGGAGTGTAGTCAAGAAGCTGAGTGTGAAAGGGCCTCGTCTCCTTTGTCTGCAAGGCACCTACCAGGACGTCTTTCTTACTGACTCTCTATTTTGAATAGAGATTCACTCCCTGACGCCTGAGCTTTGTTCTTTGCTTTGAACGGGAAATTCACTTTCTGACTCCTTGGGCTGGAGAATTCTTCCTGGCTCTTTGTTTTGAGTGGGAGCTTACTTTCTGACTTCCTGGGTTAGAAAATTCCTCCTGGATCTTTGTCAAGTGAGAATTTATTCTGTGACTCCTGTGGACATCCCCCCCATCCCCCGCCCCGCCTTGGATCTCCGTGAGCTCTGTTTTCTCTTTTTGATCCTGCTTTTCCTGTGAGAGCCTCTCAGTTGACTGAAGCTCTCTTCTCGCACCTGCTGACTATGTGTTCTGCTAACTCTGCTTGCTTTCTTGCCGGCATGATTTTACTGAGGATAGTATGGTACTTCAGTGGCTTCCTTGAGAAACTTACGATTCCCCCCAAGCTGGTTCCCCTAAGACCTCTCCCTTCCCATTGTGTCCACTCCTTTCTCCTTCTTTTCTTTCAGCTCCTCTGAACCCTTCGATCTGTCCCCTTTCAAGCCCCTACCTCCTGCCTCCTCTGTCCAACCCTACTTGGACCTTTGCTCCCATCACTCCGCAGGTGCTTGAACTTTGTGCTCCCTGTCCCCACGAGGACTCTCCAGGGATTCTGGGGCCCCCTAAAAGCAATTGCATGAGGTAGAAAAGAAAAGGCCAACTGGAAACAGACTGGGTATTTTATCCACTCAGACTTTGGAGACATCCAGACGGTTGCTTGGGGTCCCCTTGGTCTCTCTCCTAACCTGTAGCCCAGAGCCTCTGTAAGATGACTTATCAGGGCAAAAGAAAATTTTGATCTCCTCTGCAAATATTGGCAGAAATAGTTAGGCCTCACGTTGAGTAGGTAATCTTAAGTTATTCCATCTGTCAGACCATTTGGATAAAAACAAAGAGCAGAGCTATAAGCCAGTGAGGTTTTTGTATTACTGTATTTACCTGACTCATGGCGAAAATTTTAGAATATAAGGTAGAAGTTTGTTTGCATCTGGCTGTGTGTTCCTACCTATGTGTACGTATGTTACGCATATGTGGTGTTTTTCTACTTCTGGACGGTATTACCAAGTTAGTTTATAAAGTCCTGTAAAGGAGCTCTACTCAAATCAGCTTAGCAATAAACGAGTATTTGTATGAATCTTTCCAAAACTTCCAGAAATACAAAAACTACCCTGGATGCTTCTCAAGTACATGAGATTTGAGCAAGTCTTTGGCGACCAGTTTCATCATTGATTCCATAAAAGCAGCTATGTCTGAGTTATCAGCAGTATCAAATGGGCATACATTTTTCTTCTGCGTGGATATACTAATAAAATAAGGTGGTATTTACTGGATGTTTAAGATTATAAAAATTATAAATTCAATTTAAAAACAAATGTACGGGTAGTAAAGCTTCAGTCGAAGCACCCTGCTTGTTATTCATTACTTTATCAACCGCAGCAACAAAACAAGTGTTTGGCTTTTTTCAGTGTTTTGTTTTATTTTGCTTTCGTGAGGCTTCCCTAACATGCGTGTTCTGTACAAATACTTACGAGGGAAATCACTTGAGACCATGGCTGCTTTCGTTTACTGGTATGTCTTCCTAAGCACCGTTCCTAAAATCTTTTGGTAACTTACCACCTTAAAATTACGCTAAGTTAAGTAACAGTCATTAAATACTTCCATCATTTCTAAGATGAACAGCTGAGACATTTATTACTGAACATAAACTTAAATTTAGATACTGTCGGCTCCTTAATTTTGCATGGTCTAGAGAAGCAAAACGTGAGGCTGTTAAAACACTGAAAAATGAGGAAGCATGTACCTACAGACTTTAGATGGTATATCCATAAAACATGCTATAATGCTAATATGTGACAATTCACAATGGTCTACTTCCTAGTTTTCTCTAAAATTTTACTAATCGTTGGGGCGCCTGGGTGGCTCAGTCGGTTGAGTGTTCAACTTTGGCCTTTGGCTCAGGTCGTGATCTCACAGTTCATGAGTTTGAGCCCCACGTCGGGCTCTGTGCAGACAGCTCAGAGCCTGGAGCCTGCTTCGGATTCTGTGTCTCCCTCTCTCTCTGCCTTACCCCTGCTGGCAGTCTGTCTGTCTGTCTGTCTGTCTGTCTCTCTCTCTCTCTCAAAAATAAACATTAAAAAAACAGTTAATGGCTAAAGAATTATAATCAATATATGAAAACAAAACTACCAAAAATAAGGGAAACAACCTTTTGGGCAAAATGCATAAGAAAAATGGGATATGGGAAATAATCTCTTTGCAAAGGGAAATTGGCAACGTGTAAAGGACGTGTTTTCATTAAAGGAAAACGAGACTAATTTTGTCTCAAGGTTAAGCGACTGGTTCAGGATGAGAAAGAAGAAAAATACAGGGAGAACCCTCTCACTGGATATAGCAATTTGCAGAAGGTTTTGAGGAAAAGTAATTTTATGTGGGGTTAAGCTGGTGGAGATTGGATGGATTTATTTATAAGGTTATAAAAAGAGTTCAAACATAACTGATCCCAAACTAGAATTTGTCTCTCTGTTAAAATAACAAAATGTTCTTGCATTATTGGCATGTTCTTAGTAGATTGTAAGAGGTTTTTCTTTACTTCTTAAGTAATTCACCTTGGAAACAAAGATTCCAGGTCTTATCAGACCAACTTCCTGTGCTAACATTAACCTTATGGTGCATGTTCTTGATTATGTAGGAACACCAAGTCTTATCACTTCTTAGAGCTAAGGTTTTTTTACACTTTTGACAATTTTGCTTTCCCCAAATCCAATCCTAAATGAAATCTTCTTGGCTTCAAACTGGCTTTGAGATTTCCCAGAGGTACATTTGAAAATCACAATGGATTTGTTCTCGTACCTTGTAAGAAGAGCTGTTCATCTCATTTGGTTTTCTTGATATGTTGGATGGCCTGGAAAGACGTTGTCAAATAAGAAAGAGATTAACTTTCCATAGGTTATATTTGTATGTGTAAATATTAATGTTTCAGACATTGTACGAAGTTGCTAGAAATTGGTCAGTACTCTGTCCATGATATGTCCAACAGAATGTTATCAGCCATATTCTAGTAATTATTTTAAAATGTGTGTCACAGAAACAACCAGATATTCTTATCCATGGCTATGTCAAGTCCATCTTATTCACAGATGTCTTTTATTTCACTCTGATTCTTCCCTGAAAGCATTTGCAGTTAGCTGCAGGTCAGAATGCTTGGTCTTCTCAGACCCGTGGAAAGGACTGTGGCAGACGTTCTGGGCTTCCAGGCTTCTGATGGCGTTGCTTAGATAACATTGAGGCCACGCTACTGGACTGCGTAAAGATTTCCAGAACTCTGAGAAGCTGACGGGTTCATAAAACTGGCAGCCCAGGATAAAGCAGAACAAGAATTCATTACATAGGACTGAATGGACTAATGGGAGACAATGGTGCGTTCAGTTTGGAACATGAGCAGGGAGGGTCAGAGAGAGAGGGAGACAACAGAATCTGAAGCAGGCTCCAGGCTCTGAGCCATCAGCACGGAGCCCAGGGCAGGGCTCGAACTCACAAACCCAAGGTCACAACCTCAGCTGAAGTTGGACACTTCACCAACTGAGCCACCCAGGCACCCCTGGAGCCTTGCTAGATTTTTAATTGGAAACATCTGTTTCCAAGATGTTAGAACCCCCTTTCTCTTTTTCCGAAGTTACCTAGACCTCTAACAATCAGACTATAATTTTGTAAACAAAAATGAAACCTTTGTCTCTTGTCTCTACCTGTTCCCTCCAGACCTTGGAAAACCTGAGTATTCTTATTTTCGTGGCCATGTTTTCTGCAAAAATTCACTAAGAATATGTTCTGTTTATAACAGGATGTGATTGGCGACATTGGTTATGTGAAGGCTTGGGCTAGAATGTCATATTTGAAAATGGCACATAGAATCCGATATGACCACATAGTATGAAGGGACTAAGGTTGACGTTATGGAACCAGTGCCCACAGAGGCCTCTTGGAAAGATCAGCTTGGTATCTGGCTTATAGGGTTTCCAGCCTCACCACCTGAGTAAGGAAGGTCACTTCCTGTTAAGCTCAACAAGCTTAGGATATTTTGAGGATCTTGAAGAGAGGAATTTATCCGTATCTATAGGTACTGAAATTCGGTACCTGAATTCACCACCTGAATTCAGTACCTGAATTCACCACCTGAAATTCAGGTGGTGAGTTGTTGGCTCAGGTACCTAGACCTGAGGCTTTTGAAAGTCTGAGAGTCCTTATGGAATGTTCTAGCAAAGCAACTCGCACAACCTTATATGAGGTCAGTGTCAGTTGCTGCATTTATGTAAATAAGAGACCAAACCTAATGAACCCAGACTTCTTTTATAAGCAGGAAATCAAAAAGGGAGGTAACTATAGAGAAATTTTCTGTTTTAATAGAAAACTGTAATCTACTTGCATGGATTATTAGGTTCTAGCCCTGTTCATTGTCTTTGGGGCTTTATCTGTGAAATGGACTGGAGCCAGTTTCCACATTTTTCCAGCCCTCACCAAATTCTCAGTTCTTCGAATTTTCTCCACTATCTGCCTCCAACTCTCCAAACCAATGTTGCCGTGTTTTCTTCCATTCTCCTGACCTGGATCCACTGAGAGCCAGAACCTGACCCCTGGGGGATGCTTACTGGGGCTAAGGAAGGGTCTACAAGCTGATGCTGGATGTATCATTCAGATATTTTCTTTTTAAAAAAAAATTTTTTTTTAACATTTATTTATTTTTGAGACAGAGAGAGACAGAGCATGAACAGGGGAGGGTCAGAGAGAGAGGGAGACACAGAATCCGAAACAGGCTCCAGGCTCTGAGCTGTCAGCACAGAGCCCGACGTGGGGCTCGAACCCACGGACAGTGAGATCGTGACCTGAGCCGAAGTCGGACGCTTAACTGACTGAGTCACCCAGGCGCCCCTTAGCAGATATTTTCTACCAAGTCCCCGCAGAGCGTTCAGCTGGCCCCCAATGAGCAAAAGGCAACTGAACAAGAATGGCCTTACGTTGTTCACAGGAAGAGTCTCTGGTCTTCTCGAATAACAGGAGGGACTGACAGTCTCCTTGAGCAGACTTGAGTCAGGCTTCTCTAAGCCCTCTTCTCCACTAGGCTTTGGCTTTGGGCTTCAGGGTCAGTCCTTGTAGAGCCTGCAATCCACCCAATTCTGGAAGGAATCTTGTCAAGTCAGTTCAGAGAGGCTCCCTTAGCCTTAATGTCTGACCGGAATCCTCCTCCTCTACCCTTGGTATGTATGCGATCACCCTGGCCTGCCTTCAGCAAGATTCCCGTCAGGTCGGTTGCACCAGAATCCCTTCTACTTCTGGTGTTTCTGCTCGGTAATTTTCCACCCCCTCACTGCTACCCTGCCCCTTGGCTGTCAATCTCCCTCATTCATGCCGCGTTCAGAATTGAGCCCGCTTCTGGACTGAGCTCTCTTTCCCCTATTCCAATAATTCTGAATAAGGTCTATTTTCTGCTTTAATGACTGTCAGGGTCTGCTTTCTCCTTGACAGGGGGAACTTCTGTGTCTTGTCTTTCTCATTTGGAAACAAAGATCACAAGTTAAGCTAAATTTCTAGGTCCGTCTTCCTAACCAGATCGAGCCACCAGATTCACTTTGCCGGGACAATTCCAGCGATGAGGTAGGCAGCTCGGAGTGAATGACCAGGGTACACATCCAACGCGTTCTTCTTTGTCTTCGGTTGGTCTTTATCGTCGTACCAGGAGTCTCTGAGGTTCTACATAATGTAGTACATATTCAGTACAAACTGGGAGACGGGGGGCTCATTGTCATCACTTAGGGATCCAGGCTGATGGTGGTGCCACCTTGTAGCTGCACCAGAATGGATCTGCTAGACTTTCCCATGGGAGTGGGAGAGAATTTCTGGAGATCTCACATGTCCTCTTGAATTTGTCTGCAAGGAGGTGACACGAGACCCTTCTCACGGTCATTGAACTAGTAACAGGGTCCTGACTTCTGGCAAGAGGACTCAGAAGTCTGCTCTTCCAACAGGAGTGCAAGATCTAGGTGAGCATCGTATTATCTACGATAGTCTTCTTAGAGGAAACGTTTTATCTTCCCACTAAACTCATCTTCCTAGAGCACGCTTGCCCTGGAATCCTCTATCACGTGGCTTAGTGGGAGGGAGGCTGCACAGGGGAGATGCTTTAGAGGAGAAACTAAAATGCATTAAGGTTTGCAAAATTACGTCTGTTTAAATAGACTAAACCAATTACGTTTGTTTAAATAGAATAGGTAGGGTCGTACCTGTTTTTCTTCTTCGTATTCAAAATATAAAATTATGGAGCTGTAGCGTGCATGGAAAGTATGTGGTTAAGTCAGGAGATAAGGGACGTGTTTGGCCTCCCTTTGCTATCAACAAACCACCTGCCTGGCTGTCTTGGTCCATCTACCCACTCTCTTCCCACTCGCTGGGGAGGCTCGTGGGACCTGGCCCAGAAGAAAACCAGGCAGCAGCTCTTTCTGAGCCCCTGGGAAATCTTTGTGGGCTCCAGTGGCCGCTCTCTATGTCACCTGATCTAGTTTCTGGAGTCTTCTGTTTTCATTACATCGTGCTATGCTTTTCACCTGTACTTCTAAGTGGCCTCCTTGGCATGGTTTCAGCAGGTTTCTTGTTCAAACCCTGGATTCATCCAGAATTCTTCCTTTACCGACTCCATTCTCTGGAAACTGGGACCAACGTGCCTGTGCTCTTAGCTGGGACTCCACCCCCCCACCCCCGCCCATTCCAACATCGTTTGCTCTTTTCTCTTGGGAGAGGAGTTGCAAGTTGAAATCCACTCCCACTAAGCACCAACTAACAGCATGACAGTGTGCTGGCTGCTCTACAGAAAAACAGCAGCAACGATAATATACTAATAACTTAGCATAATACATATTTACTGCGTACTAGTCAGCGGGCGAACACCCTATATGCCCAGCCTTCAGACAAGCAGTCAGATGCTGCAGGATCCTGTATTCCATGCTGAGATGTCTGGCTTTTATCATCAGTGCCTGGCAATCTTATACGGACTTGAAGCAAAGGTAACATGAGGATTCGGCGTGTGTGCTATGTTTTTGATGACATGGGAGCACTGTTCTGATCAACAGCTGTCCGACAGTGTTCCAGGGGCCGCTGGACGTGAAGAATATTTTCCTTGGACTTTGTGCCCCAGACAGCCCGGCTCCCCTACTTGTCAGGTTTGTAATTTTTTTTTTAAGTTTACTTATTTTGAGGAAGAGATCATGCAGGCTCGGGGCAGAGAGAGAAGGAGAGAGAGAAACCCGAGCAGGCTGTGCACTGTCAGCGCGGAGCCCTATGCAGGGCTCGAACTCCCAAGCCGTGAGATCGTGACCTGAGCTGAAACCAGGGGTCAGACTGAACCACCCAGGCGCCCCGCAGGCTTGCATTTTATTAGAGCAGATCTGGGGCTGTGCTCATATGGAGTAGGAGCAACCCCAGACCTGTTCTACCTTTCTGTTTCTATTACTTGTGACCTGGAAATCCAACTTAGCAGGACTTCAGTGAAATTCCATAGAAGTCGTTGAGTAAAAGAAGAATAAATTCCATCAAGTGGGACATAGAAAAGCTTCTCCTGATCGAATTCTACTTTTTCCCCCTACAACAAAGTTTTATTACATCCTGGTTGTTCCCTATTTTTTTTGAACAATAGAAAAACTCAACATGACCCCTGAATAAGAGATACTGGGGCCACGAAAAATACTGAGCGAATTCTAGGAGGCATTGTACTTCCGTTACACATTAAGCAGCTCGACAGATAGGAAAGGAAATTCGAAGGAAACGGCACTAGGCCGCGGGCACGAAGGGTAACTGACTTCAGAGCTGCTCCTTCCGGCTGTGACTTCCGTGACTTTGCTTCCCAGTGACTTTGTCCTGCGGGAGCAGACCTTTGGCTCCACTTCTGGGGCCGGGTCAGCCCGCCATCCCACAGCCCCTAGTTCGGCCAGTGTTGGCCTCGGTGTGGACCCCCCAGTACACGAACCCGATCTTATTTGAGGAACCAGGCAAAGTCCCACACGTACAGATCCCAGTGTCTCTCACAAAGGGCTGTCTCTCCTCACACCTGCCTCCGTGGGGATCCTGCTGTTTCCCCAGGACAGTCTTGGGGTGAGTTCCCCCCGAGTGACCCGGCCTCAGCCGCTTTCTCACCAAGGCTGTAGTTGACCCAGAGCTCAGCAATGTTCTTGGAGGAATCCCAACCTGCACAGGTGTGTGCTGGGCGGGGGATCTCCCCTGACCTTGGAGAAAACCTTGTCACCTGCCCCCCCACCCCGATAACGTTGTTCATCCCCTCCTTGCTCTGGATGCTGCAGGAGAGGAGGCCCGTTGGGCATGGGGAGCACAGAGGTGTGGGGGCTGTTCTGTAGAAGCTTCTCCAACGCTGTGATCAAGATCAACGAGCATTATTGCCTTAGGAAAACAAACACGTTCCCACTCGTGTCTGTTAGAGAAGGAAAGGGATAAAATAACCTTCGCCTGAAATGTGAACAGGAAAAAAAAAAACTGAGAAATTCAGTCTTGTTTTCCGCAATTTCTTGTCTTTCCCCCCTGCGGCCTGTCCCTCCCGTCCCCGCGTCCCCTGCCACACTTGCACCTATACATCCCTCATCTTCCAACCTGTCTGAGCAAAGGCTCCCACGCCCAAAGCAGTGGCTGGTCCCTGCCCTGGGCCTGGGGCCGTGCTGACAGCAGAGTGAGAGGGTGGGGTACAGAAGGCACCGTGCTTGTACCCCTCTCCCCGCACTTGCAGCCGAAGCTCACCTCTTGGACCTGAGGCTCTCTGAGACTCCCCAGGGTTTTATTTGCACGGTAGTTTCCAGCCTGCCCCCGGGGCCAACAGACAGAGCCCCTGGTGGAAGGCAGGTGGGGCCTGGCCAGGAAAGAAAGCACTGGGGTTATTTATTAGGTACGGAGGCTGCCAGGGAGTCACCCCCGTGACCTGGTTGCCGTCAGGGAGGGGCCCAATCATCCCTTGGAGGTGGGGGGCTCCCCCCTGTTCTCTCTAAGGGCCTCTGCCAACGCCTTCTGAGCTCCGGCCTCCCGGGCTGTGTGTGCAAGGCCTCTCCCTTTCGTCTCTGTGCGAAGTAGACTTCTGTTCGTAGGACTTGCTCTCCGATGAAGACCCCACAAACCCTCCCCTTTCCCATCAATTCAAAACATGCCCGCACTTGGCTGTGGAGACGCAGGCAAGTGGCAGACGCCGCCTCTGGGTTCCCGGGGAAGCGCCCTGACCTCTCTCAGGTGCCTCTCCTCCTTCCCCCTTTCTTCTTATGACCTGACCTCCCAGAGCCTCCTCCGGGGCCCTCGGATGTCGGCACGTGGCCGACGGTGGTATGTTCCCTGCCGCCTCCAGCCGCTCGGGGTGAGCCCCGCCGTCCGTCTGTGGCGATGCCGTCTCAGCGTTCACTCGGGGGGTGTGCTCCCCGCGTGCAGTTCTCGTGCACCTCTCCCCTGCCGGGCGGTGTGGAAGTTTGGCAGATGAGAGGGTGGCTCTTCCGAAGGGCTGTGGATGTCCAGCCCCTCTCCCGGGAGCTGAACGTCACGTATTGGGGTTGCGACGACGGGCTTAGTTACCGTATGTGTCTTCGATGAAATGCAGACTCGCTGTCCTGGGATCCAGGGCCAGCCACGAGGCTTTCCCGGTCCACTGCCGTTGTCCTATTCCCTCCACGACCTCCTTCGTGTCCTGATCCGGGCTCTGTAAACCGAAGGAGCTTTCAGACCCAGCCCTGCTTCTCGAAGGCCCCTTGGCTGAGTTCATCTCTTAGGCCATGTGCCTCGTGAAGCCTCTCCTGACCTCCTGATGGGAGAGGCCGCTCCCGTCTTCTAGACACCACGGAGTTGTGAAGGGCGAAGGTTACGGAATCGGACAAACGTGGAGTCCACGTCCTGGGCTGTCATTTTCCAAATGTGAACACGTAAGCATGCAGACTCTGTGAATCTCTTTGTCACTCGCGCGTGAAACGGCGATACAACCACGCACCTTGCTGGGGGTTTTAGTGGCCTAGTCCTTGGCGTGGTGCTTTGCACAGAACGAGCACTTGACAACCGGTGGCATTGTGACGTTTTATGGAATCCCAGGATTCCGTCTCATGGTACAGATATTTGTGTATCCCTCTAAACACGGGCACAGAACCTTATCGAAGATTCTATTTTATCTTTCTCCGGATCCTGCCCACCGCTCACCACTTTGCTTCACGTATACTGGTGACTCGGTGGATATTTGTTGAGTTAAACAAGCAGGGATGCAAATTTGTGTAGGGTTTTTAAAAAGCGAAGAGACGCGGGAAAAGAAGGAAAATGCCCACTTTGATCAAGCACTTTGCCATGCTTCTTCCCATGGAATTAAAGATTCTTTCCACAGAATCTAGCAAATGCCTGGTACTTAGAATTCCTTATTGTGAATGAAATTGCCATGTAGTTTGTGAAAAGCACCCCCAAAGAAATAAGGTTCTTCTCCTCTTCCCTTACTTGGAAGATTTAGAATTATGTCACTAGATGGGACCAAGCAAGACAGACACACTCAGGGGAGGGAATACTTAGGGAAGTGGGGGGCAGCCCAGAGCGATGCAGGGGGCAGCGAAGGGGGATGGGGGTAGGGCAGGGAGTAGGAGCCAGTTCCGGGTCTGGGAGGTGGAGCAGGGCGAGGAGACCACCTTGCAGGGGAGGAGGCAGTGGGGGAAGGGAGCTGCTTGCTCGCAAGGGAACTGATATAATAGAACAATAAGGATGATGGGCATCTGGTTTCTTGCTGTCAAAAAGGAGAGTTCGATGTAGAAGTGGAGAAGCCCTGAATTACCCCGTGGCGTTCGATGAGAATTCACGGTAATGCGGTGAATTTGTGGTCTTTGGTGCGTGTGTCCAACAGGTTTCCAGTTAGAGTGCCTGGAAGCAGATCCCGCCTTGCCTCCTAGATGCTGTTTGTCACTAAGAGGAACTGCTGATCCTTGGAGGAATATTCTGGGTCTCAGGCAGGGAAAGCGCAAGAGGAACCTGAACTGGTATCTTGTGCCAGAAAGGAAGGAAATGACCCAAGGATAATGGAGACGTGTCAAACGGATGCCAGAGCCAGATCGAAGGGGGTCCCACTGACCACGTCGGGAGTAATTTGAGGGTCCGTGTAAATAACGGAAGTAATCACAGCTCATTAAATAAGAGTAAACAAGGAATCTAAAATGATATAGATGAATAAATATGTTTGAAGAATAGGATATTGATAGTTTCAAACCACATCCTTGTGAAATATTAATTTAAAAGAGAGAGTGATTTTAAAGTAGAGAACCGTGATTTATACCGATCGAGCGTCCTCAGATACCGCATCATTCAGAATCCCGTGCTGGTCGATAGCATTCAGTGAAGGAATATAGCATTACCCTGTCCTGCCAGAGACATGACCTGAGTCTACTCACTAGAAGACATTAAACTTTCAGGATATTCAACAAAATAACTGGCCTGTAACCTTTGGGAGCGTCCAGGTCATGAAAGACAAAGACGGACCAAAGAACTGTTCTAGAAAAAAGGAGGCTAACGAACCATGCCGGTAATTGCGAAGCTTGACTCTGCAGTGGGTTGTTTTTGAGAACATGACTGGAACTCTTGGCAAAACATTGAATGGGATCTGAGAATTAGATGATGGTGAATCAGTGTTAATCTCCTTATTGGGATGATGGTTTTGTGGGCGAGTGTCCTTGTTTCTGGGGAGTACTGGAGTATTTGAAGGCGATGAGCTGTGTATCAATAACCTCATGAGTTCTGGTTCTTCGTGCTGCACTTGGAACTTCTCTGTAAATTTGCGGAGATAAAAGTGTTAAAAATTTGAGAAGGTGGTACTCAGTCTTGCCTGGGACAATGATTGAGCCATAGTCAATGGGAAAGTATGATGGATGATTTGGGTCGTGGAAAGCAGGGACTATTTACACATTTTCTAGATGACCCTGTATATCGGGTGATCGGTCACTCTGCAGAGACCAGCCTTTTGTGGAAAGTAGTGTTCTTGATCAGGTGGAAGGAACGGTAAGGGGAGAGGTAAGGCAAGGGAGGGGTTTGATTCTGCTATTCTTTGATACAGTAAGTCTTTCTTGTGGTCTTGGGGGAAAGCATTTGAGGATGGGGAAGACCCGAGAAGGAATAGGGCATTCTCCAGTCTAAGAAGAGGAAGCATTGGCATTGTGGAAAACTGAGCTCTGGGTCCCAATTTCGCTTTTTGCTGGTACGTGTTTAGGTGAGACGCCATAGTTCCTGATTCAGTGTCTCTAATTTTGTTATGTAAGGCAATGCTCACTGAAGTATTTAAGAATAAAGAGGCATGATGTCTCCAACTTACTTTCAGCTGATTGACAGGGATGATGATGAGGAAAACGGGGCAAAACATAAACAATTGGTGAATCTGGGGAAGGGTACTACGCAGGAGTTGCTTATATTAGACTTGTGACTTTTTTGTGGGCTTGAAAGCTTGTTAAAAATGTCCAAAGAATGTCGGGGGAATAGGAGTCAGTGAAGGCACTGCCTGTGTCAGGGCCAAGGGAAGCCCAGAGGAGGGGAGGGGCAGAGACGTTGGGGGTAACTGAGGGTGAAAGTATTTATGAGTGTGCTTCAAGTGACTTCCAAAGTCGGGGCGTAGGCAAGACAGCACGGTCACCGTAAAGTTAGGTCCAGACTGGATCAAGAGGTTGCTGAGTTTGAATCGAGTAGAGCAGGCTTTGGGAGCTACTTAATTCCTTACTGAGACTTCCATTGAGATACTTGGGAAGTTTAAGGACATTTAACTGCAGTGGATGGAAACAGGCACTGTAGTTGATGTGACTGCTTGATCCTGATCCTGGTGTGGTGTGGTGTGGTGTGTGTGTGTGTGTGTGCGTGTGTGTGTATTAAATGTACCATCCTAGGCTGCTGGAATGGTCTTATAAAGGATGACGTAAAAGTACGTTAGAATCTATACCATTTCATAACTTCTATGCAGGTAAGAGATAAATAACCACAGATCAAATGGGAAAATTAAACATTTACTGTAGTCTCAGAAGGTTCTTGAGAGATGGGGGAGAGGGGCTTGCATGCTTCAAGATGAGTGGGCACTGGGCAAAGATCAGGAACTCTGGATACCAGGAACATGACTGGCTCATCAGAAAGTCTCCCACAAGGAATCCAACTATGATACTCACTCTATGATTTCCTAAGGTAAGCTATCCTACTGAAATGGAACCTATTAACAAATGAGTGTTGTTGGGAAATAATGAATTTTACTTAAGCGCCCAATGTCTTAGAAATATTCCACAGACTAATCCCCCATCTTCTAAAGGCGAAAGTTCCTGCACACCACACACACACACACACACACACACACACACACACACACACACCCATGACATCCCCTCAATAAAGTCAAAGATAAGGGAAAGAAACCACTTGAGAAAATGGCTCTGGAATTACAAAGCACCAACCACTTGGAAAAATATGGGAGTCCCATTTTTTTTTTATTAACGTTTATTTATTTTTGAGACAGAGACAGAGCATGAACGGGAGAGGGTCAGAGAGAGAGGAAGACACAGAATCCGAAACAGGCTCCAGGCTCTGAACTGTCAGCACGGAGCCCGATGTGGGGCTTGAACTCACAGACTATGAGATCATGACCTGAGCCGAAGTCGGACGCTCGACCGACTGAGCCACTCAGGCGCCCCGGGAGTCCCATTTTTAATAAGATCCCTTAATACCTGTTTGGAGTCCAACTCTCCTGGTTCCCTCGAGATACTTAGGAAGTTCGGAGGAAGAGATTGAGGAAAGCAACAAGTCCACAAGGCTTTTCCTTGGAGATTCCTCTCACGATGGCTGAGTTTATAGGTCTTCTCTTATAGACAGCTATCCGAGCCAGGGGGACCAGAGTGCATGTCACCTGCCCTTTCTCTGAACTACAGTCCGATCTGGAGAGATGTAGATGGTGGTAAGATTGCACACTCTTGAAACAGGCACCGGGTTTTATGGGTTTTGCTATAGACACTGTTAGAGTAGATTTGGGAGGTGTTGGGGGTGCCCGTATGTTCTCCTGGGGCGGGCTCTAGTCCCACCTGCTTCTGCATCCATCTTGGGCTGGGATCTGGAGTTCTAGGATGGGAAACCACAAAGATCTGCCAATTGAGCTCCTGTCCTAAAATCCCAGCCTTGCAAATTCTCTTCCACCCATCCTGCGATCAAGTGTTTTTCTTCCACTGCCTTCAGATAGTTCTAATAATGAGAGAGCTTTAAAGCGGTCACTTCATCCGTCGCTGGCATCTTAGAATTTTTGTTTCGGGCTCTCTGGAGGCGAGACCACAGGGTTTTGTTTATTTTCTGCAAGAGTAGTTTACATGTAATACCAATTTTCAGGAGGTTGGCCTCAATGGCAGATCTAAAATTCTTCCCCTGCTAGGGAGCAGGTTCACTTGGATTTAAATAACAGATGTGATTTGTTGTATGAAATTCTGTAGTAGTTTCTTTCCTTAAAAATGCATTTTCTTTGCAACTTTGAACTTTTTTCCCTCTTTTATTTGGAATATAATCTTCATGACGAAAACATTGGCTGCACTAACTCTTCATTATGTGAGGCTGTTTCGGTGTTTTCATTTTCCCAAAAGGATAATCTGCAAATGCACTTTCTGTCTCTCTCATCTTTCATTGTCTCAGTGTTTTTCTTCATTTTGTTCATTTAAAAAAAAAAAAAATTCTTGGATGGCTGCTGCTTATCACAGAGCTGATACCAAGGATAATTTTAAGTGATTTGCCCAAAACTACATGTTTTGATGTCGAGAGATTCCAGATCAGTTTCCAGATCTCCCAAGCCCTGGACAATTCCCGTGTTTCGCACATTCTAATGAGCCCCTAAAGAATTCTGGGTGACAGATTTGCAGGGATAGAGTCTAATTTGTGGCTGAGAGTCTTTTTAAAAGTCAACTTTGAGGTATAAAACATTACAATGTATGATGGAATAATATGATGGAATACCATGCAATGCAATATAAATAACGTAACAAAAGACACCAATTTTAAATATACGTTTTGTTGAGTTTTGATGAATTTATACACCTGTGTAACTACCACCATAATCAACAGTTCTTTCGTCCCAGAAAGTTCCCTTGTGTTCTTTTGCAGTCAATTCCCTAACAATTCTGGCAACCACTGATCTGTTTTCTTGCACTACAGATTAAATCAGCATTTTCTAGAGTTTCACATGAATAGAATTCTACTGTATGTACTCTTTTGTGTCTGACTTCTGTGATTCAGTATGTTAAGATTCAGGCGTCTTTTGCTTGTAATTCATTCCTTTTATTGCTGAGTATTTCATGAAATGGATATACCATAATGGATTTATGATAAACATTCGAGTTTCCAGTTTCTGGCTTCCGGGAATGAAGTTGCTACGGACATTCCGTGTACGTATCTGTACAGAGATGTGGACACTGTGTGGATGCGTGTTGTAACTGCTCTTGTGTAAATACTTAGGAACGATACGGAGTAATGAGATCAGTATATATGTTTACTTCTCTGAAAACTTGCCAAACGGTTGTACAAATTGGTTGTACCATTTTACATTGCCACGATCAGTGCGATCTTCCTTCCTTCCTTCCTTCCTTCCTTCCTTCCTTCCTTCCTTCCTTCCTTCCTTTACCTCCCTGCCCAAATTAGGTGTTCAACTGTTAATTTTCGCCATGTGAGTGGGTGTGTACCTCATGGTTCTATTTGACATTTGTCTGATGCCTAATTGGACATCTTTTATGTGCTCCTGAGCCATTTGTATATCTTTTGTGAAATGTCCAAATATTTTTTCCGATGTAAGAAGCGTCTTAGTATTGAGTTAAGAATTCTTTATATATTCCGAATACAAGTTTAGACGTATGTATTGTGAATAGCTTCTCCCAATCAGTGGCTCTCCTCCTCATTTTTCTAAGCATCTTTTTGAAGAATAAAAGATTTCGTTTTGACGAAATTCAGTTTGTGATTGTTTTTTGATGGTGTATGCTTTTTGTTTAGTATCTAAGAACTCTTGCTTATTCCACGGTTGTGAACATTTTATCACCATTTTGTCTAGAATTTTTGGTTTCAGCTTTTATATATGTATGTCTTTGCATCATTTTGAGTTATTTTCTGTGTATGGTAAGAGGTAAGGTTTGGGGTTTACTTTTTTTTCCCATACGGATCTCCAGGTCCAGCAACATTTATTGAAAATACTATCATTGAGGTATCTCAGAACTTTATCAAAAATCGATTGACCCTACATATGTGGATCATTTTTAGACTCTGGTTTTGTTCCATTGAGCTGTGTCTACTCTTTTTTTTTCACTTTTTTTTAATGTTTATTTTTGAGAGAGAGAGAGAGAGAGAGAGAGAGAGAGAGAACGAGCAGGAGAGGGGTAGAGAGAGAGGAAGACACAGAAACTGAAGCAGGGTCCATGCTCCGAGCTGTCAGCACAGAGCCCGACACGGGGCTCAACCCCGTGAACTATGAGATCATGACCTGAGCTGAAGTTGGATGCTTAACTGTCTGAGACACCCAGGGGCCCCTGTGGCTACTCTTATGCCAGTTCTGTGCCTCTTTGATTACTGGAGTCTTCAGATGAAGTAGCACAAATATTTTGTTCTATTTGAAATTGTTTTGACATTCTTGGTTCTTTGTATTTCCATGTAAATTTTGTAATGGGAATGTTGTTTATTATCCTGGATAGACTTGGGTAGCCTAGCCTTACATGGAATTGTTGCAAATCCAGAAATTGGGACAGACTTGTGACCTCGTGTAAGGAGAAAATTTCACCGAATGGGATCTTCAAATACATGTGGACCCGACGTGCCGACCGTGATCGGCTGGGATGATGGTGGGGTCGCAGAGGAAGTTGGAAAAGTAGAGCTGGAGAGCTTTTTTTCTGTGTATCAGAGGGGGAGATATTTTATTTGCCTTGGAAATTACAAAATTACATTCACAAGGCCCACAAGTAGGTAAGTCCAGAGGAAGTTGTAGACTTGGAAGAAAAGATTGATGGAAATAGAGATTTGGGAGCAATCAACATAGAAATAATAAGTAGGTGGAGGAAGAACATTGTGGGGAGTGGAGAGCGAAAACGCAAGACCAAGGATTAAGCAGAAAACAGCATTTACAATTACAATGTAGGTGGAGTGAGCAGATTCAGGGAAGATGATGACACGAGCCCTGAGAACAGGGAGATATAGCAGAGCGTCATGGAAACCAAGGTCAGACCAGGTTTCTAGGAGGCAGAGTTTCGAGAAGTGTCAAATGAATAAGAAGGACGGAAACAGAGGCAAAAGCAGTCTGACAGTTTTAGCAGTGGGGACTCTGGTGACATTTGAGGGAACACTTTGATGGAAGTGAACATGATGAAGCCAACTTATGAGGCCTTCAGGGTGGTGGGGGAGGAAGTCTGTCTTGGTAACTGAAAATGAAGAGACAGAGGACAGTAGAACGGTCACTGTAGAGACCCACTGCATCAGCTGTGGGCTCTCTGCGTAGGATGTGGATTCTTGTTGATTAAAGAGGACTAGGGGACGGTTTCTCATCATTATATCAAATCCTGTGTGCGCCAGATTTTTATTTTTTTTATTTAAAACAACTTTTTTAACGTTTATTTATTTTTGAGACAGAGAGTATGAACGGGGAGGGTCAGAGAAAGAGGGAGACACGGAATCTGAAACAGGCTCCAGGCTCTGAGCTGTCAACACAGAGCCTGACGTGGGGCTCGAACTCATGGACCGCGAGATCATGACCTGAGCCTAGGTCGGACGCTAAACCGACTGAGCCACTCAGGTGCCCTTTGCCAGATTTTTAAAAACAAGCAAGCCAGTTTAGCCCGAAGTAACTAGGAGACTTGTGCTCTCCTCCTCAACTCTGCTGGGTACGTCCCCTCGTCCATGCCTTGAATCGTTCTAACCCTCTCCTGTTGCACTGCAGGAGAAGCAATGTCTTACACCATCCTCTCTTCCTGATTTCACCTCTTAAAAGGGTGACCGGAGTCAGCAAAAGAGATTTCTTCAGTGCCGATTGAGTAAAGAGGAGTGATCACGGCAGTCCCATGACCTATTTGTACCACATTAGCTCTCTGAAAGGAGGTTTCTAGACTCAGAGCTCAACTGAAGCACCATGTAAAAGTCCATGGTAACCCTGTCACCAGATCCGGTGACCACCTCTCAAAGGTCCTCTTTCTCAACCCTTCCGTCCTGCTGTCACATTCCCACTGAAACACTCGACTCTGTGGTTTCCTGGACATGCGCCTGGCTGGTGTTCCGCCCTGTTGAGTTTGTTCTGAGCGGTGGAGGTCGTTACTGACTGGGACACAGAGCAGGACTTCTCCTTGCTGGTCACCTCCCCTTGTGTCAGAATGAGGTGTGTGAGGTGTTTATTCAGAAGTCTTCTCCATGCGCAGGAGATGGTTTGCTCTGCGGTGATGACCGACGTGGGTGAGACCCAAGGTGGCTCTGGTAGTCCTTCCTCTTCATGTTCAAGGGCCCTGAGCCTGAGCTTGCTGGCCATAAAGGAAGGAATTGGGCTCACTCCCTCAGGGCAGCTATCATTGCCCCTTCTTGTGAAGTCCAGTTGCCAATGGGAATTTTCTCCTTGATGACTTCCTTGATTGCTTTCAGACACTGGTCTGGCAGATGCAGAGAAAGAACATCACAGAAGTGACAGAATTCATCTTCCTGGGATTCTCTATCTTTGGAAAGCACCAGATAACCCTCTTTGTGGCTTTCCTAACCATCTACATTTTAACTCTAGCTGGTGACATCGTCATTGTGGCCATCATCCGCGTTGACCACCATCTCCGCACTCCCATGTACTTCTTCCTGAGCATGCTGGCGAGTTCTGAGGCCGTGTACACACTGGTCATTGTCCCACGAATGCTCTTCAGTCTCATTCTTCATAACCAGCCCATCTCCTGGGAAGGCTGTGCAACTCCGATGTTCTTTTTTGTCACGTTGGCCGTAAATAGTGGCTTGTTGCTCACGGCAATAGGCTATGACCGCTATGTGGCTATCTGCAACCCTCTGAGGTACACTGTCGTCATGAGTAAAGGAATGTGTGCCGGGTTGGTATGTGGGTCCTTTGGCACTGGTCTGGTAATGGCAGTTCTCCACGTAGCAGCCATGTTCCACTTGCCCTTCTGGGGCACAGTGGTGGACCATTTCTTCTGTGACATTTACCCTGTCACGAAGCTTTCTTGCACTGATTCCACTATCAATGAGATGATCAATTATGGTGTCAGTTCCTCTGTGATCCTGGTCCCCGTGGGCTTGATTTTCATCACCTACGTCCTCATCATCTCCACCAGCCTCAAGATCCCCTCCGCCCGGGGCCGGAAGAAGGCCTTTGCCACCTGCACCTCCCGCCTCACGGTGGTCATCGTCCACTACGGCTGTGCCTCCGTCATCTACCTCAAGCCCAAGTCAGAGAACTCAATAGAAAAAGACCTTCTCTCAGTGACTTATACCATCATCACGCCTTTGTTGAGCCCTGTTGTTTACAGTCTGAGGAACAGGGAGGTCAGGGATGCTCTACGCAGAGCCGTGGGCAAAAACACTTCTTAACAGATCGAATCATTTTGTCAGGAGACCTTTAGCCCAGTGTAATGTGTGTCTGCTCACAAACACGCCACAATACACAAGTTCATCAAGTACAGTGCTTCCCGAGAAGAACGCCAAAGAGGAGAAATGCTTTTCTTTTTGATGCTCTAGGGACAAGGCAGAAAGCAGGGTTATGCTCTAGTGAATTTGGTTCCTTCGACACAGGAATCCTGGCAAGCCGGATGAGAACTACTTGTTTCTGTGACTCAGGATTTGGGTTTTCAAACCTCTTCTGGCCCCCACTTTGCCTGGCTCCTCTTAGACCGTCAAATCCTTGACCTCGTCTGCAGAGGCGGAGAGAGGCGGTTGGAAGAGATGTGGACAGGGTCTTAGGAAAACGAGCAGCAGACACAGCTCGGCGATGGCTTTTATCCTCAGGAGTTAAATCACTTGCCCTGTGACGGTCATTTCAGAAAGGGTTTCCTAATTCTTGCTGATTGAAAAATGAACAGCTTGGGGCGCCCGGGTGGCTCAGTCGGTTGAGCGTCTGACTTTGGCTCAGGTCATGATCTCACAGTTCGTGGGTTCGAGCCCTGCATCGGGTGGAGCCCAGAGCCTGCTTCAGGTTCTGTGTCTCCCTCTCTCTCTCTCTGCCCCTCCCCAGCTTGCACCCTGTCTCTCCCTCTCAAAAATAAATAAACATTAAAAAAAAATTTAAAAAGAAAAGAAAAATGAACGGCTTTCGCAAAATCCCTTCTTTCGTTATCCAGCCATGTGAGCTCCTGCGAAAGTATTCATTCGTTTCTACGTGTGTTATTCCTCCTGTGTAATCAAGGCAAAAACTCTCGTCCCCTAGAGGCTAAGCAGGGGGAGAAGGTATTGGTGGCTTTTCTCTGTAATTGCACTTTGATCCAGGTGCATTTTTTTTTTTTTCATAGAGACTGTTTTCAAGCAGTAGAGGATTTTGGGATTTTTTATTTCTATGTAGCAGCTACGGTGGATGGATAGTTGTCAGGTATTGGCTGTGCTGATTCTAGAGCCTGAAGCAGATGCCATTAAATCCCCTTCTGTCAGTAAACAGTAAAAACTTCCTGCTTGTCCTGTGTTTTTATCAGAAGAGGCATAGCCATGCTACATGATGTTATACCCTCAACGAGGAAGGTTGTTGGAATATTTTTATAGACCTTCCTTCCCATCAGTTTATCTCTACCCCAAGACGGAGCTGGAAGGCACTAAGAGACACAGATCTGGAAGCATTTGTTCCCATACAGTCCTGGTCCTTCCTCAGTGTTACTCTGTCCCTAAGGCGGCTCCTGTCCTTTACTTTCTTTCCACGTGTATTTTTCGGTTCTGCACCGTAGAAGTAGCACTGAGGTCTCTTGTAGGTGACCTGTCGTTTTCTCCTGCTCTGTAGATCCTTCTGTGAGGAGGTCAATAGCTGGAGGCTGAGAGGTCTCTGTCCAGCGTCCCCTGCGGCAGGTTGTCACAGTCGGCTGCTCTTAAGAGCGGTTGTTGGCTAATTACGAGCACCTGCTGTCCTTCTAGAAGAGGTATCCCAGTCATGTAAGGAGTGCTTGGAGGGACCTCACAGGGCTTTGGAACTTTCTGAAATCACCCAGTTGTGAGTACGAAGGTGAACGTGCCTCTCCCTTCAGCTTCTTCAAGAATTTTCCCTGATGTAACTGTTTCTTCCCTGACGTCCTAGCAGAGATGTGACAACATCCAGCTGCCCTCTTCTACAGATCTGTTGCTTCCACAGTTGCCCTAAACTCTCCCAAAGAAGCACTCTTTGATCCCGTCCACGTTTGCCGCTGTGGGCCCTGCTGCCTGGCCATTGAGTTGGGGGAAAAGGAGGAGGAGGTAGGCGCTGCTTAGCTGGGAGGCTGAGGGAAGGGGGTAGGGGTGGGTCTCCCAGGGCACATGTGGTTGTCTACACTGGGTTTTCTTGCCTTCTCCCATCCCTTCCCCCCGCCCGGTCCCTAAGTATTTGAGCATCAGTCCTGCCACTCCTGTCTTGCCTCGCGGACAGGTGAGCACTCGCCTGGCCTCACCTGTGCCACCTACTCAGCATGGCTTCAGGTTCACGGGTGGAAGCCACCTCTACCAGGGCTCGGCAGCAAACGGCGGGCAGGGCAGGGCTGTGCGGCCACGGGGCCTCCCCGTGGGATGAATCGAGAACAGGGATTCATTTTACTGCAGTCTGCTGTAATTGTAATCCTTGGGCACCGTGTGAGCCCATCACCTTCTTCACTGTCTTTATCATCATCGTCCTGCAAAATCTCTCCACTCCTGCTCCTTCCTCTTCTCTTCCATGCTGCAAATACCTCTCTTCTCTTAGCACTTCTTTTGTTCGGCTCTTTTGTGCATCAGACAAATAACTCACGACCGTTTAGTCAATCTCTGTACATTTTCCAAACACTGTCAAGCAGTTAACCAGTTCCGGGTTCAGGATAGTAAATACTGATGCAGGGACTCTGTTTCCTGTTATTCACAGTTCAGTGAAGACAAGATAGCACTGGGGCACCTGGGTGGCTCCGTCGGTTAATTGTCTGACTTCGGCTCAGGTCATGATCTCACAGTCCGTGAGTTCGAGCCCCGCTCGCAGGCTGGAGCCTGCTTCGGATTTGGTGTTTCCCCCTCTCTCTGCTCCTCCCCTGCTCATGCTCTGTCTCTCTCTGTCTCAAAAGTAAATAAAAACATTAAAAAAAAAAAAAAAGACAAGATAGCACCAAGGTCAAAAACTTGCGATGGGCAGAACTGATCCAATCTGTTTAGCAGGTCAGGAGAGAATTCATAGAGAGATGCTTCCTTAACATTGCGGCACTGGGTCCGGTGAAGTCCAGCATTGCGGTGAAGTCTGGAGGCAGTCGAGGCAAAGAGAGGAACCTAAGCAGAGAGGTGCAGCCTGTAAAAGCTGGAAGTGTCTGGAAGGTAGATGTCTTACTCATCTCCCTCCATGACACATGCTAGCCAGGCAAATAGTAGATGCTTAATGTATCTTCGGATATATGAATGTGGACGCCTATTAAGTGTAACGTCTTGTGCTGGGATTTGCAGGTTTTTTGGGTAGATCTGGCATAATGCCTCTGTCTGCCTGACGGACTTTCCTCGCCTAAAGTAAACCAACAGAAAATAACAGTAAAGCATACCTGAAATTATTTTTCCCCGTTGCAGGATTGCCTACCGGCAGTTCGTACTTGCTCTGTAAACCATTGACATTCATATCTTTTGCTAGTCGCTTAAAATTGGACTAGAGGAAAATCCTCCTTTTGAAGGAAACTGGATTAACACCGAGTTAGTGTGTTTTAGCCATCACGAAGTCAGGGACAAACCTAAAAATGATTGTTTGATAGCTTGACCTATAAAACCAAGAGTTAAAGTGCTTTGAAACTGACCTTTTAGAAAAAATTCCGAAACCCAACTATTATGGGCGTTAAGGCTTCTGAAATACAGCGTTTACGGCGTTGAGTTTGTAGCTTCTCTAGAGAAATACTAGTTTCACCTGGTCTCCTTCCACATTCCCTACTTACAATGCATCATGGAGTAGAGGCGAAAATGGTTGGAGCTCTCCCAACAGTAAATAGAACATTCTCTTAATGAGTACAAATGTTTCAGGAAGAAGAGAGAGGCGGGAGGTGAGCAGGAGAGACCAGCCAAAAGGCAGACCCAGACTGTGTGGTGCCAGAGCTTAACTTTTACACAGGCATGTTTATTTATTTTATTTATTTATTTTTTAACGTTTATTTATTTTTGAGATGGAGAGAGACAGAGCATGAACAGGGGAGGGGCAGAGAGAGAGGGAGACACAGAATCTGAAACAGACTCCAGGCTCTGAGCGGTCAGCACAGAGCCCGACGTGGGGCTCGAACTCACGGACCGCGAGATCATGACCTGAGCCGACTGCGCCACCCACGCGCCCCTACACAGGCATGTTTAAAAAGTGTAAGGCTCCAAGTCGGTTTTGTTATTCTGGAAGTGTGTACACGTGTGAGTGCATGTGCGCGATCGTGTGTGCGCCTGCACGTGTGTGTGTTTTGTGGGAAGAGATCACAGTTGAGAGCTGTAGATGCGATGAGGGCCGTGGGTAAGCAGTGATGTCTTATTTATATTATTTCACTGAATGACGATCCCTAACATTTATGGAGCTCTTTACGGTTCACAAAGGTCTATCACATTCATGACCTCATTTGATCATCCCAGCGCTCCTGTTAGGTACATAGTACTGTACCGTTTCTCAGATACATACAATGAGGGTAGATAAAGTGCCTCTCCCGAGGTTGCATACACCATCAGAGATTGGACTAACCCAGAAGTCAGTCTCACAGAGCTGTTATTTCTGAATGCCATGCTCTATTATGCTGTGTCTACATACACACTTCATTCTTACCAGCGGATAAGGTATGAGGAGTAAATTTTGTTTAAATGCTAAAGCTTCATTTCGATCAGTAGCGATAGGATCTTTCTGAAATGTCCCATTTGCTTTTCTGCCTTTGTAAACAAAACCTATTGAACATCGGGAATGTATTTCCTGAAACGTTGACTATGAGGCACTTCAATTTATCTTGTGGCCCATTGATGTCTTCACTTGGAGCAGAGCTTATAACGGAGTGTTGGCTTCCGAATCAAATGATCCACGTCGTCCAGCATTTCGAGTTTTGTCTTAGCATTGCATGTTTTCCAAATTTTAAATGATTTGGTTTGTCACATCGACAGATACGCGTGTCTACTCTGAGTATCAGGCACTGGGTTAGGCACGAGGGATGCAGATAGAAGACCTGAACCTTGCTCTTGAGTAGCTAATAATTCACTTGCAAGCCATTTCAATAAAGAGTGATTAGCGCTATGCACAGGGTACCCATGGAGCCACAGAGAAGACCCAGGTGATGACATTCATCTTTGCGGGTACTGGTAGGAACAGGTCACGGCGAATGAGTTCGCTAAGTCCACACACTGTGCTCCAGGGAAGCTTCCCGACGTTGTTTCTACTCAGAGATAGCAAGTGCATCAGGATTAATGAATCCAGAATTTCTGTAATGTGTCATCCACCGTATCTCGTATACAATTACAAGATGCTCAACATGGGAACAAAAAGAAACATATGGCCCCTAGTCAAGAGAAAAGCATTCTCTACAAATTTATATGAAGATGGCCCAAATGAGTGGTCAGGGACCTAAAAACAGCTAGTGTATATAGGCTCAAAGACTTGCAGGAAAATATGTTTGGAATGAACAGACCTATGTGGAATGTTAGTCAAGAAGTTGTAATAAGGGAGAGATTGAATTTATAGCCGTGAAAAGTATTTGAAGTGAACTATTTACTAATCTGTACAGCAGATTGGAGTTGGTAGAAGGGCCAATGAACTCGAAGACGTGTCGATAGGAATTATTCAATATGAAGAAGACAATGAAAAAAAAATGAAGTCTCAGTGATTCATGCAACAATATCCGTAGTCTAATTTCCATGTAATTGGAGCTTCAAAAAGACAATCGGATATGTTAAACATTTGAAGACCTGTTGGTCAGAGATTTCCCAAATTAGAAATATAAACTTTGGTGGATCCAAGGATCTCCGTGAATCCGAAGCAGCGTAAATGAAAAGAATATCAAATCTATGTGTTTCAGAGCCAAATCTTTAAAGCCAAAGAGAAAGGAAAAAGTTTGAAAGTTACCAATTAACATGTTACATTTCAGGGAAGAGAGCTATCTTGACTTCTGATCGGAAACAATGGAGACCAGTAAACAATTAGATGACATTTTTAGCGTTTAGCCAGAGTTCTGTAACCGGTAAAAATATCATTCAAAGACAAAGGTGAAGTGGATATTTTCAGATAAGGGAACTTCGAGATGATTTATTTGCTACTAGGATGCTGAAAGGAGTTCTTCAGGTTGAAGGGATAGGACACCAGATGCAAGCTATAGATTTCCAAAGAGGAATGAAGATAAC
>NC_064813.1:63620963-63704239 GCF_023721935.1 Panthera uncia
TTGGATACATAGATCCAATCGGGAAGATCTGAGTGACGATATGGAGTCTTCCTGTCTGTGAATGTGTAATATCTCTATGTTTATTCTTTATTTTCATTTATCAGAGTTCTTGTAGTTTTCCTCAAATAGTTCTTTTTTTTTATTTCTATAAGAATTTTTTTTTTATTTTTTAATATTTTTGAATTATTTTTTTATGTTTTAATTTACATCCAAGTTAGTTAGCATATAGTGTGATAATAATTTCAGGAGTAGAATCCAGTGATTCATCCCCTACATATAACACCCAGTGCTCATCCCAGCAAGTGTCTTCCTCTTCCTTTGTCTTCCCAGCAAATGGCAAGATTTCATTCTTTTTGATTGCCGAATAATACTCCATTTTGTGTGTGTGTGCGTGCATGCTGTACCCTACACACACACACACACACACACACACACACACACACACACATCTTCTTTATCCATTCACCTGTCGATGGGCATTTGGGCTCTTTCCATACTTTGGGCTATTGTTGATAGCACTGCTATAAACATTGGGGTTCATGTGTCCCTTTGGTAACAGCACACCTGTATCCTTTGGATAAATACCTAGTAGTGCAATTTCTGGGTATAGGTTCTATTTTTAATTTTTGAGGAACCCCCCACACTGTTTTCTAGAGTGGTGGCACAAGTTTTCATTTCCACCATAAGTGTAAGAGTTCCCCTTTCTCTGCATCCTCACCAACATCTGTTGTTGCCTGGGTAGTTAATTTTAGCCATTCTGACTGGTGTGAGGTCGTATCTCATTGTGGTTTTGATTTGTGTTTCCCTGATGATGAGTGATGTGGAGCATGTTTTCATCTGTCTGCCAGCCATCTGGATGTCTTCTTTTGAAAAGTGTCTATTCATGTCTTTTGCCCATTTTTTTCACTGGATTATTTGTTTTTTGGGTGTTGAGTTTGATCAGTTCTTTATAGATTTTGGATACTAACCCTTTATCTGATATGTCATTTGCAAGTATCTTCTCCCATTCCATCGGTTGCCTTTTAGTTTTGCTGATTGTTTCCTTCACTGTGCAGAAGCTTTTTATCTTGATGAGGTCCCAATAGTTCATTTTTGCTTTTGTTTCTCTTGCCTCCGGAGACGTGTTAAGTAAGAAGTTGCTGCGGCCAAGATCAAAGAGATTTTTGCCTGCTTTTTTCTCCTCGAGGATTTTGATGGCTTCTTGTCTTACATTTAGGTCTTTCATCCATTTTGAGTTTATTTTTGTGTGTGGTGTAAGAAAGAGGTCCAGGTTCATTCTGCATGTCGCTGTGCAGTTTTCCCAGCACCATTTGCTGAAGAAACTGTCTTTATTCCATTGGATATTCTTTCCTGCTTTGTCAAAAATTAGTTGGCCATATATTTGTGGCTCCATTTGTGGGTTCTCTATTCTGTTCCGCTGATATAAGCGTCTGTCTTTGTGCCAATACCATACTGTCTATTCTCTCACAGAAACTGTGAAGAATTGGTATAATTTTTCCTTAAATATTTGGTGGAATTTATCAGTGAACCCATTTGGGCCTGGTGCTTTCTGACTTTATATTATTTTCCTTTTTTCTACAAAATTTATTGTAACAGTTTTCAGAAGACGGGTCTACTGGCAACAAAATCCCCCAGTTTTTGCCTGAGAAAGTCTTTATTTCTGTTTCATTTTTGAAGGATGCTGTTGCAGGGTACAGAATTCTAGGATGGTCATTGTTTTCTGTCAACACTAAATATTTCACTCTGCTGTCTTCTTGCTGGCATGAGTGCTGAGGAGAAGGCCGGTGTAACCTTTGTTACTCTATAGGCAAGAATTTTTTTTTTTTTACTTCCGCCCCTGACGTGAACCTAGTGATCCTGTGGTATACACAGGATCCTGTGTATACCTAGAAATCCTGTGGTATACACTGAGGGTGCCAGCAGGACACAGATCTATTTCTTGAATTAAGTAAGAGCGGGTTGCCCATATCAAGGTATTACCCCGTTACTGCCATGGGTTGGTGACAGAAAAGCAAAAATGACGAGCCATATCCCATGCTTCTCCAGGGAAATGGGCTGATTCTTGCTTCCACAATACTTGAGAGCCAAAGTGAGATCCTGTCCAAGCAGTACAAAAAAAGAAAAAAGAAAAGGACATTAAGAAACACAGGAGGGGCATGGAAGTGATAGTCGCCAAAAATTACAGGCACAGTGATGGCATTATTAACCGTTGTTATGAAGTACAGGTTTAGGGGTAGAAAAAAATCCTTGAAAAATAACTCACCTCTATTTATATCTTTCTTTTCATCGGGAAATGTCACATCACAAAGAGATTTGGAAAAAGTCAACATCATTTATTAACACCGGGTACTGCTTTTTTCTCTAGAGAGGACACAGTATACAGGAAGAAAGAAATGTGACAGAGCTTAGTTCAAAAGAGCGTTGGCCTCCATTTCTGGAAACATGATGAGTGTTATAGCCTGAATGGCCCTCCCACCGCCTGGCCTTGTACTAGTGGTCTCGGGTACACGAAGGAGCAGGGCTAAGGAAAGGAAAACACAGGACTCAGTACTTGGTAAGAACACCTGTTCTGGGAGATTCCCAGGGCACTTTGTGCTGGCAATGCATGTTGACGGAGAGGACTGGACCGATCTCAGACAGCACAGAGGGAACTCAAGTGCCACGCTCACTCAACGCCTGCCATGTCTTTGACCTGGGCCCACCTCTTTCGTGGTCAAGTTGGGTAGTTGTTCTCATGATTCTGCCGTTCGTTTGTGTTGAGACTTCTCCTCCCTGTCATCCTTGCCCCAAATCAAGCACATCACGAGAGACTTGTTGATTTATTCTCAAGAGTGCGGAGTTCCTAGCCGGGGGAGGAATGCTGCTCGCACCCGAGGCCGGGGCAGCACTCTCGCCTGCAGCTCGGAGCACAGTGTAACCTGTTGTGCAGCGAGAATCTCGCCCTCCCTTCCCTTTGGCCGGTTCATGTGGATCCGGACCCTTCTCAGTGCCAAGGCTGAACTCTTGCTGCAGCCAAGCTCCTCCTCACAGATTCCTCCAGCTTTGGGAGGTCACCCAGGCTTGGCCTCCTTTTCTCTTTGTCCTTCTAATTCTGTACCTGCTGTGACTCTCTCCGACAGTGTCCTCATCGTGACTATTATTTTTCTGGACCATCGCCTCCATATTCCCTTCATCGGCAATCAGCTGACTGTCTCTATGTGGGACATGTACATCTTCCCAAACATGCTCTCCATCTCGGAGAACAGCTACGCTGTGGCCGTCGTTCCTTGCATCCTATCCGGCCTCCTGAGTCCTCACCGGCCCATTGCCAGTCAAGACGGCCATGCCCACTCGTCTCCTGCCTCACTTGTGCAGCCCACAATGCTTTTCCTGCTCCGGGCCACGCAGCCTGATCACTGTGTGGCCATCTGCAACCCCTGTGGTAGTCGGTCCTCGTATTCATCGAAGTTCTCCAGAAAAACAGAACCCGATAGGTTTTATTGATACGTGTAGGAGATTAACTGTAGGAATTTGCCTCATGTGCTCAAGGAGGCCGAGGAGTCCCACGATCTCACATCTGCAAGCTGTGTAGAACCGGGAAAGCTGGTGGTGTAAATCCCGGTCTGAGTCTGAAAGCGAGAGACCAAGAGCACTGATGCGTGAGGGCAGGAGAAGACGGATGTCTCAGCTCATCCACTGACAGAGAATTTGCCCTCCTCTGCCATTTGCTTTATTCAGGCCCCCAGCAGATGGGATGATCCCTGCCTACATTGGATAAGGGTGATCTTCCCCACTCGGTCTGCTGATTCAAATGCTAATATATTCTAAAGACACCTTCGCAGGCGTGCCGAGAATTAACGTTTTGCAAGCTGTCTGGACATCTCTTAGCCCAGTCAAGCTGACGCACAGAATTCACCACCACAGCCGTCCTAGGGAAGAGGCCTGTGCCAGTGGACGTCTGCGTCTCTAAGAATTGGCCTGGGCGTGGCCTTGGCCAGGTAACATCTGTGTTTGGCCTGCCCTTCTGGGACGCCCTTGTCATCTTTCACTTCTTCTGTGACGTCAGGCCCCTGCTGAAGCTGGCCTGCGTGGACACCCCTGTCAACGAGATCATCAACTTTGTCGTCAGCGTCTGTGTCCTGATTCTGCCCACGGGCCCGGTCTTCTTCTCCTATGTCCTCCTCGTCTCCACCAGCCTCAAGATCCCCTCCGCCCGGGGCCGGAAGAAGGCCTTTGCCACCTGCACCTCCCGCCTCACGGTGGTCATCGTCCACTGTGGCTGTGCCTCCGCCGTCTACCTCAAGCCCAAGTCCCAGAGTTCCGTGGGGGCAGGACAGACTCATCTCTGTGACCTACACCGTCCTCACTCCCCTGCTGAGCCCTGTCGTGTACAGCCTGGGGAACAAGGAGGTCAAAGGTGCCCGGTGCGGAGCCGTGGCAAAACCACCGCTCAACTCTCAGTGCATCGAGACCGTGATAGGTTCTCTCCACGTACTCGTTCCTCTGAGTGTTGACTCGCAGGGCCATCATGATTCTCCATGGCTCCACGGAGCCTCCAATGGGGCCTGCCCCTGCAGTGTCCTCTCAGGAGACGTCTCCTGTCACACTTCAGTCATATTCCCATGAACGCAGGTAACAGGCCCTGGGGATTCTGGCCAGTTCTTACATCTGCCAAATAACACACAAAAAAAGGAAGATTCATGTTGGACACCTTGGAAAAAGCTCCAAAAATTTGGTTCTGCTTTGAGGCCAGGGGACCTCCAGGAGAGACGGGGTTGGTCAATCTGGCTGCGCCTTATGCACTTTCCTCTCACGTTTTCATTTGTTGCCAGACTTTGGCGCAAATGCACTACTCTTTCTCTCCATCCGGTCTCTTTCGCCCCCCGCCCCAGGGAGCCCGTGCTGAGCCCTGCTGGATGCTGTTCCTCCCGGGTGCTGTTCCTGCCTCCCCCACGGCCGTGGCATGTCAATACCGGGACTTAGTATCACACCAATGGTAAAGTTGTTTGCCTTTGGACACGCCTCACGATTTATAAGGAATTTCCACCTGCAGGCTGGCCGGCAACGATCACCCCTGTGCCGTAAATAAAGAGACCGAGGCACGTATCGGTGGCATTGATTTGCCCAAGCATACAGAATTAGACAGCTGAAGACTCGGGATTCGAATCTACTTCTCTTTATTGTCTCTCGTTCCTTTTAGTGAATCCGTGTACAAGATGCGGGAACTTCACGGGCAAAATTGGGACCTCCAGGGAATAGCGTGGGCAGGGCTGTGGCTGGTCTGCAGGAGGCTTTGTGCCCTTGAGGAAAAAAGCATCCTGTCCTCTGGATGCTTCTGTCAGAAATGGCCATCACGGTTTTACTGCCCTCTCCTGGGAATTATCCTGAATCCAGATGTCTAAGCTGTGGATGGACCCCCTTGGTGTCACACTGGACACCTGCAGAATCCCACGCCGCCGGGCTGATCGAGGGATAGACGAGGAGCCTGGAAACAAATAGGTGCCAGTGTCCTTGCCCACAATCTTCGTTCAGTCCTGGGTTGTCTGAAAGCCTCATTTCCCAGCCCGCCCTTATCGACTGGAGTCCCTCTCACATCTCTAACTCGGGTCTGGTCGAGACGATGTGTAAGATGTACAAGTTCTGGAGTTGCTGTTAAGTGTGGTACCAGCACGGGGGTTCCTAGACTGAGCCAGCCTCTGTGGGTCCAGAGGACCAGATCTGTCCCCAGTTCTGCCAAGAGCTGGAGACAGGAGTTTACGTGGAGGGGGGGTGGAGGCCACGGTTACCCTGCCAGCATCTCGGACATCTTCCTACAGACACAGGAGCTATGATGTTAAACTCCCAGTTTCCAGCCCGGTGCCTCTAGTTCGGTGTCAGAGAAGACGACACGGATGCATTAAGTGTTTCGTGTGCAACAGGAACCGTGTTCGACATGGTATGTCCTGTGTCCTTCAAAAGCTGGTATATCGATTCATTTCTTCGCTCATTTACCCAAGTGGTGGTTATTGAGGGCTGTATGACCCGTTGATGCTGTGAAGCTGGCTCTAAGAAGGCTGGGGCCATCCCATACTTTGTGACCGGGGGACCCCTTTAAACTCTTCGTAAAAATGAAGGAGGACCCAAGAGTCTTTGCTAGTACCACCTGACCACTTTAATTTGGTAGAAATTAAAACCAAAAGATTTCCAAAGTATGTTTTATTCACTTAAAAATAACAATCCAAATGATAGCACAAGTCACGTTGTTACGAAAAATAACTACAACCCAGACAAAAAGAGTGACGCCCGTGTACGTTTTTGCTAATGTGAAACCAGCATCTGGTTTCATCCAAGAGACCCGGTTCTCCCGCACGTGACCTGACGCCCTATCGCATATCGTGTAGCCTCTGAAAAACTTCTCTCGGAAGAGAATGAGCGAAAAAGGTGAGGAACGTCTGCTTCATCATGAAAACGGTTTTGACTGGACAGAACCTTTGGAAGCACACCCGCATCTGCCTTCACCGACCACGCAGATCTTAGAATCAAGGTCAGAGCCAGAAGTGGCCGTGGCGGGGGGGTGGGTGGGAGGAAGCATCACTCCTTGGGGGCGGTTAGCAAAGGACCTGAGGAGGCCGTCCCGTCCCGGCCCCTCCTCTCTTCGAGCATTCCTTTGGTCCCTCGGAAGGGGCATCAGGGAGCACGCCTGCGCAGGAGAGTGGAGAAAAGAAATGGAGAGTTGGGATCAGGAGGCTCATTACCCCTCAGTGCTCAGTTTGTGGGTGAAAGGCTGGCTTCCCGAAACTTGTTTCCCTGTTGATTTCCCTCACTCCTGACCCCACCCAGCAAACCAGAGTCTTCGATGCTTCCTAGCACCAGCTGAAGCTTCAGACCGGTCCTTTGGACTGCCAGCATCCAACTGGAAGAGACACTGGATGGATATTTTTGTAGTAGTTGGCTCTAAGCACACTGGAGTTCAGAGCCAGGAAGTGCGGTTTAAAAAAAAAAAAATCTAATGAAAGAGAGTTTCATGTTTGCACGTTTCATGTCTATTCAACCGTGGTCCCTTCTCTGTCATGGGCCAAATCGGTATATGCATACGCATCCGTTTTGGGATTCTGTTCTGTTGTATGGATCTATTTTGGCTATTTTGTGCCAATTTTATGCTGTTTTAATTAGTATAGATTTATGAGGTATGTTGGTATCTGCTAGATCAAGTAAAAAAACCCCATTGTCATTTTTTTTCTGAAAGAGCCTCGTCTATTTTTGCACATTTCCTAAACATAAGCCCCATGAAAGCAGTGAGGTTGTTTATCATTTTGCTGGCTGCACCCCAGCAGCTTTAATAAAAGTGACATAGTGTAAGCACTCAATAAATATTTGTTAAATAAAGGAATGAGCTTCTACTTCTGGACTAATTTTAGAATGAGTTTGTCAGTATGCATGCAGCATCTTACTGGGAGTTTTATTGGGATCGCATTGAATTTGTAGATTGATCTGGGAAGAACTGACATCTTTGCATCCTTGAATCTTCCCATCAGTGAAGGTGGCCCCATTTACACAGTGCTTCCTTTATGTTCTCCGGCAACGGGACGTAATATTCTCCAGAAGGATCTCATAGAAAAATATCCATTTACTGTAATAACAAACTTGTCTGAGCACCTTACAAAAACAACAGAAATAGACAACAGCTTTATTGGGATGGAATTCAGAATGTAAAATTCACCCTTTTAAAATATGCAATTCACTGGCTTTTACTAAAATCAGAGTTGTGCGCCTGTCAGCACTACCTAATTTCAGAACATTTTCATCACTGCCAAAGACCCCCTGTGGCCATTAGCAGCCACTTTTTCGTTTCTCCCCTCGCCCCAGCCACTCACAAACACGGATTGACTTTCTATGTATGAAATTGCCTATTCTGCACATCTCAGATGCACGGGATCACACGATTGTGATTACCTTCTTCCATTTAGCACAATGTGATTAAGCTCCATCCATGTTGTAGCATGTGATCAATATTTCATTCCTTTTTATGGCCGAATAGTATTCTAATATATCGACATGCCATCTTTATGTATCCATTCACCAATTGATGGGAATTTGGGCTGTTTCTACTTTGTAACTCTTATAAATATAATGCTGCTGGGCACATCAACCTGTACGTTTTTGTGTGGACACTTTTTCATTTCTTTTGGATATATGCCTCAAGATGGCATTGTTGCTGGATCCCATTTTGTAGAGGATGTTTGTATCTATATTCATCAGGAATATAGGTCTGTGGCTTTTCCTCTTGTTTTCTCGTGATGCCATTGTCTGGTTTTGGTATCAAGGTCATACTGGCCTCCTAGAACGAGTTGGAAATCATTTCCTCATCTTTTATGCTGTGGAAGAGTGTGTAAAGGATTGGTATTAATTCTTTAATGTTTTATAGATTTCATCAGCGAAGCTAATGGTGGTTGTGGGCTACTCTTTGTTGATTACTGATGCAATCTCTGCTTCTTGTAAGTCTATTCAGATTTTCTATTCCCTCTTAAGGCAATTTTGCAACTTTCTGGGAAGTTGTCCATTCCATCTGGGTCACCTAACTTGTTGGCACACAGTTCATAGCCTTCCTCTATGATTTTTATTTCTGTAAGGTCACTGGTGATCTCTTCCCTTTAATTCTTGATTTTAGCAACTTGCGTCCTCTTTTTCTCTTGGTCTGTGTAACTAAAGGTTTATCAACTTTGTTGATCATTTTAAACAGTCAACTTTGGGTTTTGTTAATTTTTTAAATTCTGTTACCTATATTATTTATTTCCCCTCCAATCTTTTCATTTTTTTCCCTATCTGTTTGCTTTGGATGTAGTGTCCTCTTCTTTTTCTAGTTTTTTAAGATGATTCTTGGGTTAATGACTTGACTTCGTTTTTAATACACACATGTACTTCTTTAAATTTCTCTCTAAGCACTGCTTTTGCTGTATTCCATAAGTTTGGGGATGTGTTTTCATTTTTATTCATCTTAAAGTGCTTTCTTTTTTATTTCTTTTTTGACACATCGGTAATTATTTAGAAGCGTGTTAATATCCACATAGGTGTGAATTTCCCAAATTTCCTTCTGTTGGTGATTTCTAATTCCACTACTGTCAGGGAACATACTTTGTTTGATTTCAATACCCTTAAATTTATGGAGGCTTCTTAATGGTCTAACATATGGTCTGTCCCGAAGAATGTTCCTTGTGGACTGGATGAGGATGTATATGTGTTGATAGTTTGGGTGGAATGTTCTATGGATGTCTGCTGTAGCTGTTTCATAGTGTTTTTGTGTCTACTTCTGTGTTGGTCTTATTTGTGGTTGTTTTACCCATTATTGAATACAGAGTATTAAAGGCTCCAACTATTACCGTGGAATTACCTATTTTTTCCTTCAAATCTGTCAGCTTTTGCTTCACGTGTTTTGGGGTTCTGGTAGGTGAATGTACAGTTGATAATTGTCATCTCTTCCTGATGCATTGAACTTTTATCACTCTTGTCTTACAGCAATTTTGGTCTTCAAGTTAATTTTGTCTGATATTAATATAGCCATTCCAGATACTTTTGGGTTGCTGCTTGCCAGGCATATCTCATTCATCTTTTTAATTTTACCTTATTTGTATCTTTGAATCTATGGCCTGTCTTTTGCAGACTTTGTATAGTTGGCTTAAAATTTCCTACTCCATTCTGCCGATCTCAGCCTCCTGATTGGATTATCTAATTTATTTCTATTTTTTTGTACTTCCTGATCAAGGAGGAGCTACATCTCCCACTTACTGTTAGTTTTCTGTCTGCCATGTGTTCTTCCTTCCTCTGGCCCTCTATCCCTGCCTTCTTTTCTGTTAGATAGGTATTTTCTAGTGTACCATGTTTTTTCTTTCCCGGATTTTTTTGAGTTGATTTCTTAGTGGTTGCCCTGAGAAGGATTACAATTTTTTACCTTAAAAAACATGCTAATTCTTATTAATACCAACTTAGTTTGCCCAGAGGCAAAAACTTTGTCCCAGTGTAGATTATTCCCTTACCTCTTGCTGTCCTTGTTATACATTTTGCTTTTTTGTACATCGTTGTACACATTTTCTAATGAGTGCTTTATGCCGCTGTGTTTTAAGTCGGGAGGAGAAGAGAGTTGCAAACAAAACGTATCTGTCTTGTCTTCTCTATTTGCTGATACGTGTGTAGTTTTGGGGTTTTCTGACTTGAGCTGGAATGTTCAAACGCAGTCATGAAATGACGTTTGTGGACTTCTGATAGCTGCGCATAAGTAAAGGAAATTTCGTTTTAGTCTCAGCTTGATAAGAATGTTTATGATCAACTGGATGTTGGATTTACATCTGACGTTTTATGTTTCTCATCCTTTGAAATAATACATTTTGATTCTTCTACTGTGGACTCATCCTTGCATTCCTTTTTTAAACCCAGCTTGGACAACGATGCTGTTTTGTTTTGTTTTAACTATGGATTCTTTTTTTAAAATTTTATTTATTCTCATCTGTAGGTGACATTAGTGTTTAATTTTGTATTTTTAACTGCCTGTTTCTGGTTTGATACAAAGCTTTTGAGGCTAGTGGCCTCATGATTTGAGCTGAGGAGATTCTCCTATTTTTCTAAAACCTGAAAGAATCTGCATGTCTGCTCTTAAACCTTTGGTCTCTTTGTCTTGAGGAGGGATGAAAACTGCATTTTCACTGTCACTTTCCTGTCTCTTGACTGTTGCTCTGTTCATTTTCTAATCTTTCTCAGGCCATTATTACAAATTAGTATTATTAGAATTGTACGTTTGGTCCGGGTGTTCAAATTAATCTAAAGCGTCTCGTGGTGTTATCATTTTAACAGCTGTATTTGCATCCCTAGTTATGTCCTTATTTCGTTTGTGATTTTATTTGGGTGATCCTTCCCTCATCTGCTCTCAGGGGTAACTACCAAAATTTTAATATCTTCAAGGCCTCATTTTTATTGCTATTTTTACTTCAATCTTTAAGGCCCATCTAATTATTTAATTTGTCTTTGTCTTTGCATTAACTCATATGTTACCAATGTAATGTTACTTGAAAATTTTTTTCCTTTGTATTCGCTTTCTTTTTCTGCATTCTTGAATTAAACACTCCATTTTAGGTTTTTCCAGGAAGCGGATTTACCTCTGGACTTTTTCATACACCACTCTGATTTTGCTAGTCTGCATTTTTATCTTTTAATTTCAAATGGTTTATAATTTTTTTTAACATTTTTATTTCCTCTTTTATACTTCTTTTTTCCAAAGTATATTTTTATATTTGCAGCTGTAGGGATGGTGGTGGGAAGGGCCTAGCAAGGGGTGGGTAGCGAACTTCTGTGGTTGTTTTTTTTTTTTTTTTTTTTAATTTTTTTTTTATGTTTTATTTATTTTTGAGACAGAGAGAGGCAGAGCATGAACGGGGGAGGGGCAGAGAGAGAGGGAGACACAGAGTTGGAAGCAGGCTCCAGGCTCTGAGCCATCAGCCCAGAGCCCAATGCGGGGCTCGAACTCATGGACTGCGAGATCGTGACCTGAGTTGAAGTCGGCGCTTAACCGACTGAGCCACCCAGGCGGCCCGGTTGTTTTTTTTCAAATGTACTGCACGGTGTGTGAAAGCCGTGTGTTGAAGCTCAAGGACATCTCTTTGCAGCAGACAGTGTGGTCAGATTTTTGTGAAAAATCATGGGTACCTTAAAATAATTTAAAATTGGGTCCAAGGGTTTTTCTCACCTTTTGAAAACTTTGGTTATTTTCTCACATTTTGTCTGCCTTACCAGTGTTTTGAAAATGTTTAATGTCTCGTAAATGACTTTACGATGCCGGTTTCTCCTTGTATGTTTGTCAGTGTTTGCTTGATATATTTTGAAGCTTGGCTGTTAGGTCCATTCCAGTGATGGCGTCTACACGTTTTTGGTGAAATCGTTCTTTTTTTAAAATTTTTATCAGAACTCCATTTGCCTTTTAGTGCCCTTTTTTCTCAATGAATTTTAGTCCACGTGATATTTATGTAATTATTACAGGAGGTTTATTCTTATTTTGGGTTTCCCTTGTATCATGTTTCTCCTTATTTCCCCTTTTTCTCAGCCTTTACTCAGTTTTTAGATGGTCTGTTTTATACGCTCTGTACTGGCTTGAAAGTTTTCCACTCGCTACCTCTTCACCTAGTAATTACCCTTTTTAAAACATTTTTATGTTTGGGAAATAGTGTACCTACAGTTTAAAAATTCAAGTATTACTAAAATATATACACATGTCCACACACACACACACACACACACACACAAAAGGAAGTGATTCTCTACTCCACCCCTCCTACCCTTTTCTTTTCCCTAGAGGCAACCTGTTTTTGGGGTCTTCAGAAAAACTGAACCAGTTACGTGTGTGTGTGTGTGTGTGTTTTATGTACACGTGTGTACGAGGGAGAGAGGTGATGAAGGCTTACTTTTACCAAGTGGCTCACATGATAACGGAGGCAGGCAAATCCCAAGTCCGCAAGGTGGCTCAACAGGCTGGGGGCCCAGGGCAGCGCGGGTCCTGCAGTTCAAGTCTGAGGCCATCTTCTGAATTCCCTCTTGCTCATGGTTGGTCCGTCTTGTGTCCTATCCACGCCTTCAACAGGCCCGCCCACATTATGGAGGAAATCTCTACTGAAAGCCCACCAATTTAAATGTCAATCTCCACTCAAAACACCGTCGCAGAAACATCCAGAATGCTGCTTGACCAAATGTCTGGGCACAGTGGTCCATCCAAGTTGACGCATAAAATCAACCATCACACTATTTTCAACAACTTTATCAGTTTCCATCCTCATTTCCTAACTCACACGCTTCCTCATTCCTCTTTTTCAATATAGGTTTACATTCTTATTTTAGTTGTCATTTACTGTTTCAGTGACAATGATTCAATGAATATTATTCACAGCTGATCCGTGCCATGTGCTATAAACACGTATCTCTTGAACAAGAAGGCTAAACGTTTTTGTTTTTTGTTTTTGTTTTTGTTTTCTCTCTGTGGTCCGTAATATCAGTCCTTTCTTAATTTCCCTTTTTCTTTTCATGGAGCCACTTGTCCAGGAGCCCTCTGCCTTTGTCCAGTTTTTCCCAGTTGCTCCTTAGCTGATTGGAGGGATGTGACACTTCAGTTCCAACCTGGGGGGTCCCCTTCCCTCTCTGCTCTTCTCGATTCACTGTCTCCTGGATTCTTCATCTTCAGTGTATACACCTCCGTTTCCATGGCTTCCTGAGAAAGAGGGGAGAAGCAAATTTTGAGCTCTTGCATGTCGTAAAAAGTGTTATTTTACTCTCGCACTTGGTTGATGATTGGCTGAATTTAGAATTCTGGTCTGGGACACTGACAACTAGTGATGGGAAGTCTCCTGAAAAATGGAGTCTGGAGGCTTCTGCAGGGGTGCTGTCAGCCGTACCACTCCTCATCACTGCAGACCCAGCAGGAAGAGAGGGACTTGACCCTACATGACTGGACCTTGCGTCCTATGGATATCACTCTACTACTCCAGGAGGCTACATCTCCCGGGGGAACAGCTCAGCCAGTGCCAAGCACCATACTTGAAACTCCCCCTTTCCTCCAATGGACTTCTAGTTGCTAACAGCCCTCCCCAATCCCCCCTTTGCCCCTTAAAAGGAAGGTGCCTCTCCTTTGTTCTCAGACTCGCGTAGGGTTGTGCTGCAGCCTGTTTGCCCCGGACTGCAATTCTTATTCCCATATAAACCCATCTTGTGCTGGTAAAATAACCAGCAATTTCTATTTTTAAGATTAGCGGGACTAGTTTTCCCTCAAAATGTTTACGCCACTATTTCATGGTTTTCTACTTTGTAGCGTAAAGTCCAGGGCCGTTTTGATCCTTGGTCCATTGCTTATTATTCTATCTGGGTTTTTATTTTGACGTTTGTAAGGTCGCCTTTTTAACATAGTTTTTAGAAACTTCGTGAAGATGTATTTTGCATGTGGCCATGATTGTTTTCATCATGGGAGTCGTTTGGGCCAGAAGCTCATGTCCTTTTGCTTTTTGAAATTCTCTTTTTACTATGTCTTTGAAAATTTAACCCTTTCTACTTATGTTTGAAGTCTGTCTAGTCGATGATTCAACATCTTTTATCGTCGATATTCATATGTTGGCCCCTGATTTTTCTCCTATTTGCCATCTGGTTCTGGTATTCAGGACATTTCCTCAAATTTCTCCCCCAAGTCTGCCGTTTAATTTTTTATTTCAGGTAATGTATTTTTAATTTGTCAAAGCTCTTTCTGCTTCTCAGAACATGCCTTTTATACAGCAGCACTTTTGCTTCACCAATACGGCATCTTGTCACGTCCTTCTGAAAATGTTGAATATGTGTCTTTGGAAAGACTTTAATCTGCTCTCCGGGCCGTATCTGATTCTCCCATGTTCTTTTGTTACCTGTTTGTCAGGCGATGTCTGTTTTCATGTTATTCCCAAATGCTTGGGGATCCTTGTCAGTCCATTTGTAATATGACTAGTTCACTAATGACTATCTGTTTGGAAAGTGTGTGTGTGTGTGTGTGTGTGTGTGTGTGTGTGTGTGTGTGTGAAGGGCTGGGATATCTTGAGTGGTGGGCTTTCCTTATGAGGGTGATAAAGCTGAGTGATGTGGTGTAGATGCTTTCTTTGGATTCTTAGGATAAGCTTACTTTTTCAACATAGGATGACACCGAACTTTCCATATCTTTTGGTCTTTGTTCAGGAAATGCTAAGTTGCCCAGGGAATATCCTTCAGTTTCCTGATTGGGAGCTTGTAAGCCTTTTTCGTCAGTATCCTATAAGGTTTGCCTCTTCCTTACTTTTTAAAAAATTGCTATGGCACCCCCCCCACCCCCCACACACACACCTCATCTCTGTAAATGTCCCCAGAAAGTCACCCTCCAGCCTTCTGCACAGGTGGAGGAGAGGTTCTGGCTGTATAGCATTTCTTAAACATTTTCAGAGGTGTTTTACTAAACTAATCACACACTCTGAGGTTCAGAAAGGCTTGCTGCCTCCCTTTCCTGAACGCTTCTGCCTTCCGGCATTCTGGGTGAGAAATCGGCGTTTCTGTTGTTTGCTCTGCATCAGGCACCTTCTGCGGTCTATGTGCTAAGTCACACGGAAGACAGTAACAATGTATTAATCTGCGTTCCAGATTCCATAATTTGCCGCACACTCTTGCTGTCATCTGGCTGTCATCTGGCTGTTTCTATGGCTAAGGAGGCGAGCCTGTTCTGAACTGAAATTGAGTAGGGCTTTAGGGCAAAGCCGCAAACTAATACATGTGTGAACTCTGTGTTTCAGTTCTGTTTAGCAGAATTCCTAAAACTTTGTTCTAAGTTGTGACTAGTCTTAGCCAGTGTGTAGAGCTTCCCATGGAACAAGAGAGGGGAGTGTAATTTTCTTATAATTCTTTTATTAAAAAAAATATTGCCACGACCCCCCTGTTTCCTTCTCCTGGCATTTCCCACTGTTCTCATTGTCTTCCACCTCTGGTACGAAGTAACTTTCTTGACTGGGCTGGCCTTCCAACTCCTGTGGCCTCCAAGGTGACTTATCGGTTGAATCACACTTGTTCTGAGTCTCTAGGTCATGCCACATAGTTTGTAGCCCACTAAAAACTCCATTTCATCCATTTTTCATCGTCTGGATGAATGCTCCTGCTTTAAAATTGTTGTCCCTTCCAGGGTTTGGTAGGGGTGCGGCTGGAGAGTGTGGAAAAGAGAAATGCTCGCTGCGCTCACTGTGCTACAGTGAACATCAGAGAAACACGGGTTCCATTTTCTTCTTTACCATTTTCTGAAGTTTTTTCAACGAGTGAGTATTGCTTTTGTAAACAGAAGAATGCCCACTAATATGCCACTGTTTGACCAGAAAAGAAGACAAAAATGGGTGGCATCCTTCTCAGATGATTTGCCTACCATCCTGCCCAGTGTGGTGGGGCTCACACAGGCAACGCCCCCTTATGGAGCCCAGGTGTCCCTGAGTTTCCCTAACTTTAGAGGCCACCCCAGGAGCACATGGCAGCCTGACCTTGCTTTGGGTCTTTACTAGAATCTGCTGTTTCGTTGCACTTTGCTCTTTAGTCTTTGCAAAGTCGATGGCTGAAAATCTCGTATGCCATGTTGGGGGGCAACCCTGAGTTCGTAGTTGAACAGTGATCCACGATAGCATGCATTGTTGTCTCTAACCAGGCTGACAGCATCAGAACCTGCATAAAGCAAGCCGTTGGATTTTGGACAGATATTCAGATCCACATTTCAAAATACAGTTAATCATTCTGTGACTTAGCCCAAAATAGCTTTGCATGGTAAAATTCAGTAGAGGTATATGTTATGCTTATTACTGCAAACGTAAAATGCAAGAACAGTTGATGACTGAGAGCTATTAATTTCGGGGGCAAATTCAAGAGTTTTAAATAGGAAAATAAGTCCCTGTTTCATAAATATTAAGAGTGTGTGGGGTTTCAGTTTTAGAAAGAATGTCATATCCTGTAAAGCCAATGCATACTTATAAATTTGAATATACAAAGCAGAATAATGGAAGTTAGCTACCACAGTGCTAATCTTTGTAAAATTGTCTGGTGTCCTGTATTTATACTTTCATTTTATTTAATTTTTTAGTAATAAAAAATAAATAAAATGAAAATGAAAAAAATGAAATAAATGAAAATGAAAAAAAAAATTTTTTTCCCCAAATTTTTATTTAAATCCTAGTTAGTTAACATACAGTGTCATATTGGTTCCAGGAATAGAATTCAGTGATTCATCACTTACATACAACACCCAGTGCTCATCACAACAAATGCCCTCCATAATACCCATCACCCATCTAGCCCATCCCCCACCCACCTCCCTCCGTCGACCCTCAGTTTTTTCTCTATGGTTAAGAGTCTCTTGTGGTTGGCTTCCCTCTCTCTTTTTTTGTCCTTCCCCTATTTCATCTGTTTTGTTTTGTAAATTCCACACATGAGTGAAATCATATGGCATTTGTCTTTCTCTGACTTACTTCGCTTAGCAAGATACCCTCTAGTTCCATCCATGTCATTGTAAATGGAAAGATTCGTTCTTTTTCATGGGTCAGTAATATTCCATCTACATATATTGCATCTTCTTCATTAACCGGTCGATGGACATTTGGGCTCTCTCCATAGTTCAGCTGTCGTTGACAATGCTGCTATAAACATTGAGGTTCTTGTGCCCCTTCGGATCTGTATTTTTGTATTGTTTGAGTAAATACCTGGTAGTGAAACTGCTGGATCGTAGGGTAGTTCTGTTTTTAACTTTCTGAGGAAACTCTACTGTTCTCTAGAGTGGCTACAGCCAGTTTACATTCCCACCAACAGTGCAAGAGGGTTCGCCTTTCTCTGCATGCTCACTAACACCTGTTGTTTCTTGTGTTACTAATTTTAGCCATTCTGACAGGTGTTATGTGGTAGTTCATTGCGGTTTTGATTTGTATTTCCCTGGAGATGAGTGGTGTGGAGCATCTTTTCATGTGTCTTTTGGCCATCTGGATGTTTTCCTCGGAAAAATGTCTATTCCCGTCTTCTGCCCATTTCTTCACCGGATTATTTGTGTTTTTGGGTGTTGTGTTTGATAAGTTCTTTATAGACTTTGCATGCTGACCCTTTATCTGCTATGTCGTTTGCAAATGCCTTCTTCCATTCAGTAGGCTGCCTTTTTGTTGATTGTTTCCTTCACTGTGCAGAAGTTTTTCATCTTGATGAGGTCCCAATAGTTCATGTTTGCTTTTGTTTCCATGCCTGGTTTCTTTGATCTGTTCTACTGTCTTTTTTATTTCTATGTCATGGATTTCTGTTTTAATCTTTATTATTTTCTGTTTGGGGCTGTATTTGCTTTTCTTTTTCCAGCTCCTTTAGGTGTAAGGTTAGGTTGTGTATTTGAGAATTCCTTCCTTCTTTAGGAAGGCCTGGGTTGCTATAGTTTTCCCTCTTATGACCACCTTTGCCATATCCCAGAGGTTTTGGACTGTCGTGTTTTCATTCTCATTGGTTTCATGTGCTTTTTAATTTCCTCCTTAATTTATTGGTTAACCCATTCATTCTTTATTAGGATGTTCTTTAATCTCCAAGTATTCGTGATATTTCCAAATTTTTTCTTGTGGTTGATTTGAAGCTTCATAGCATTTTGGTCTAAAAACGTGCATGGTAGGATCTGGATCTTTTTGTACTTGTTGAGGGCTGATTTGTGTCCCAGTATGTGATCTATTCTGGAGAAAGTTCCATGTGCACTCAAGGAGAATGTGTATTCTGCTTTAGGATGAAATGTTCTGAATATCTTTTAATGCCATCTGGTCCAGAGGGTCATTCAAAGCCTTTGTTTCCTTGTTGATTTTCTGCTTAGATGATCTCTCCATTGTTGTAAATGGGGTGTTAAAGTCCCCTACTATTATTGTTTTGTTATTCATGAGTTTCTTTAAGGTTGTGATTAATTGGTTTATATACTTGGGTGTCTTTAAGTTGGGGGCATAAATATTTACAATTGTTTGATCTTCTTGATGGATAGACCCCTTAATTATGATATAATACGCTTCTTCGTATCTTGTTACAGTCTTTGGTTTAAAATCTAGTTTGTCTGATATAATAAGTATGGCTACTCAGGCTTTCTTTTGACTTCTATTATCATGGCAGATGGTTCTCCATCTCCTCACTTTCGGTCTGCAGGTGTCTTTAGGTCTGAAATGAGTCTCTTGTAGGCTACATATAGCTGGGTCTTGTTTTTTTTTTATCCATTCTGATACTTCCTGTCTTTTGATTGGAGCATTTAGTCCATTTACATTCTGAGTAACTATTGAAAGATGAATTTAGTGCCAATGTGTTACCTGCAAAGTTGGTGTTTCTGTTGATGTCCTCTGTTCCTTTCTCATCTTTGTTGCTTTTGCTCTTTTCCCCCCCAAATAATCCCCTTTAATATTTCTTATAAGGCTGATTTAGTGGTCACAGACTCCTTCAGTTTTTGTTTAGGGAACTCTTTATCTCTCCTTGTATCCTAAATGACAGCCTTTCTGGATGAAGAATTATTGGCTGCATATTTCCCCATTCAGTATGTTGAATATATCCTGCCACTCCTTTCTGATCTGCCAAGTGTCCGTGGACAGATCTGCTATGAACCTGATCTGTCTTCCTTGTTGGTTAAGGACTTTTTCCCCCTTGGTTCTCTCAGGATTTTTTCCTTGTCTGGTATTTTGTGAATCTGACTGTGATATGTCTTGGTGATGACCAGCTTTTGTTGAATTTAATGAGAGTTCTCTGTACTTCTTGGATCTCAATGTCTGTGTCCTTCCCCAGATTAGGGGAGTTTTGAGCTGTAATTTGCTCAGATCAACGTTCTTCCCCTTTTTCAATCTCTCTCCATCTTCTGGGACTCCTCTAATACACATGTTATTATGCATTAAGGAGTTACTGAGTTCCCTAAGTCTATCATCATGATCTGCTATCTTTGTTTCCCTCTTCTTTTTGGCTTCATTATTTTCCATAATTTTACCTTCAGTGTCACTAATTTGTTCTTCTGCTTCATCCACTCTCATTGCTGTGGTGAGGTTTGCATCTCAGCTATCACGTGTTTATTTTTGGCCTGACTAGATTTTAGTTCTTTTATCTCTGCCATAAGGGATTCTCTAGTGTCCTCTGTGCTTTTTTTTCCCAAGCCCTGCTAGTATCCTTATAATCATTGTTTTAAATTCTAGTTCACACACCTTAGTTATGTCCGTATTGGCTTAATCCCTGGCCGTTACTTCATCCTGTTCTTGAGGGGTGAATGCCTCCATCTTCTCATTTTGTCCAGAAAAAAAAGATAATAAGACAAAAACCACTAGGTCAGAGGTGTGTTTTGGTCTGCTTATTAAAAGCTAGATCCAAATATATATATATGAATTTTTTAAAAAGAATAAAAAATAAAATTAAATATAAAAAGGAAGCTAGATCCTATTTCCCCTAGAGCGGAAGCTTTGCAGCACTCTATGATCAGTCGACCTGGTGCATGAGACGGGTTTGTGCCGGTCTTCTGGGGGAGGGGGCTGTTGTGCCGATTCTGAGGTGGTGTTGCCCTCGTAGAGATGCACCTGCAGGGCGCAGGGGTGTGGAGCTTGGTGTAAATGGCTCCGGTCTCCACTTGGTGGTGCTGTTTTACTCACTGAGGTTGGTCAGTGCTGGTGGGTTGGGGGAGGGCAAAATGGCATTTCCCCACTCTCTTATCCCTGAATGGTTTGTGCCTGCCACTCTTTAGGAAGCCCTCACGGATGGGAAAGACTCACCCCTCTTGTGTCCGCGGCTTCTGTCGGATCCCTGCCTTCCCCCCGTCTGCGTCCACGCTCTTTTCCTGCCGGGTGGCACCGTCTTTTATCTCAGGCACATGGCAAGGTCTCAAAACTCCCAAGTTCTAGGGACTTGTGGCACACGGACCTGCACTGATACTCTGGAGGGAGGGTCTCACTGTGCTTTTCTGTTCGCCGGTCTGTCCCAGGAAAGTGGTCGTGTGACCGTGAAGCAGTTCAGAGTTTACGGTAAAACTCAGCCGAAAGCTGGCACCAAGGCTGCCCGCGTTCCGCCAACATGCCCCTTCCTACGCTTGAGAACGGTGCAGCCCGTCCGCGCTGCCACTTTTGTCCCCGGGGAGGGCTTGCCACCACGCCCCAGTGCACTCCGAACAGGGCAACTGTTTCTCCCCACGTGACCCGGGGGATCCTCAGACCAGCTGCCCACTCCCAGGTCACCACCCTCCTTCCCCACGGCAGCACCCTTGCCAAGCCAGGCATGACCCTGGCGATGGTGGACTTCTGAAACCTGAGATTTTATGTTCTGCTGGGGATAGTAACTTGTGGTAGTCTCTGTAAACAGGGCATTCCCCCCCCCCGCCCTGCAGCACCCACAGTGCTTATCTCCCCCCAGATCAACTCTCTGCACCTCCTGCCTTCCATGAGATGGTCACTTTTCCACTTCTAGGGGTACAGTTTTGTTCTGTCCTCACGTTGATTCCTTAGGCGTTCAGAATGATTCTGATGAAATTTATTTATTTTTTTAACGTTTATTTATTTTTGAGACAGAGACAGAGCATGAGCAGGGGAGGGGCAGAGAGATGAGACAGAATCCGAAGCAGGCTCCAGGCTCCCAGCTGTCAGCACAGAGCCCGACGCGGGGCTCGAACTCACGGGGCCGCGAGATCATGACTTGAGCCGAAGTCGGGGGCTCAACCGACTGAGCCACCCAGGCGCCCCCCTTTTTTTTTTAATGTAAGCCTTACACCCAGCATGGGGCTTGAACTCACAACTTGGAGATCAAGAGTTGCATGGTCTACCGACTGAGCCACCCAGGCGCCCCTGATTCTGATGAAATTTAAAGTGGGGTTTGTGAGGAAACGGCTAAGAGAGAATCCTTGAGACATTTTGGGAGCCAAAAGGTGGTCTTATCATAGCAGGGGGACAGGACCCGTGGGCAGAAATGGCTGCGCTGGGATTGGGAAGAGTGAACCCGATTATATACTTTGTGGAGGGAGAGGGCATAGAGAAAAAGTCGGTTTCCAAAGAATTTCTGGATGCTGAGACCGAGGTCTTACAGGACCCTGAGGATTTAGCTATTGTCAAGGCAAGGTTGCTTTTAGTTTTTAATGACATGGAAACATCAAGGCATTAAGGCAGCCAGAAACTTCTTGAGGAATGGTAGGCACTGCAGGTCTCTGGAAACTATCAGTGGGCTGCAAGTCTTAAGGGGATTTAATTTAAACTACATTCTTCCTGCCTTTGTTTCCCTCATCAGTTTGATATTTATCTAGGTGTGTTTGAGGGAGGAGGCAAGCTTAGGGTCCCCCTGTTCCTCCGCCATCTTACCTCCTCATGAACCTTATACTTTTAAATAAAACAACAGTGAAGCACAGTATTTTTAGCTTTTTTAATTCTATTTAAGTCCTGAATTTGCAGTACGATTTTAATTTTGCCTCCAAAATCATATATGGAAGATAAACTATTTTTAATCCATATCTAATGAAGAATGTGAATAGAAGAAAGCGTTAGACAAAAAAATAAGGTATTTCCCTCAAGATCTTTTTTTTTGCTTCTCTGCCAATCTCTGTCTCTCATGTGAGAAGTGAATACCCACCTGGCATCCCACACGTGTGACGGCCGCAGCCACCCAGCAGCTGCATAACCGTCCCTCCTTTGAAATGTCCAGTATTTAAATATGAACACCGAATCGTTAATAATAAAATTCCAGCGTTGTTAACGTTGTCAAGTAAGATTTTTACGTTCAGTAGCCCAGAAACACAGTCTAATGGTATTGGGCTTCAGCACTAACTTCAGTTGAGTATTTTAGCTTTCGCCTGTTGGGTATTTGATCAACATGTGTTGGAGCTGCACCTCTGTTCGTTGACATTATTTGAATAAAATGAATTAGAACCGACTGGAATGAAAAACCTCAATTCTTGGTAAGTAGTAAGGATAAATACTGGTCTGTGAATTTTCTGATTCCATTTGTAGATGTATGCAGCCACGCTGGGTTATGTTAGCACAAGCATTTCTGATTGAGGGTCATGGTGGAGACTTTGAAATCCCTTGAACCGGGGTGCTTGGCAGAGCATGGGAGAATAGGCAGTAAATTCTGGAATTGCGAACAAAAGTTAGTGACGCCCAGTTTGGGGATTTATTTATTTATCTTTTGTAAGAGACTGCACGTGTGCGACCTGCACAATTAATGAGAAAGACAGTAGCATTAGAAGTTAAGCATACGTGGGAGGAAGGTAGGAATCAAAAGTGAGATCACGGTGCCCGGGTGGCTCCGTCGGTTGAGCATCCAGCTTTTGATTTCGGCTCAGGTCATGATCCCAGGGTCATGGGATCAAGTCCTGCGTCGGGCTCCGCCCTGAGCGAGGAGCCTGCTCAAGATTCTCTCGCACCCTCTGCCCCTTGCTCCCCTCTAAAAATTTTTTTTCAATAGTGAAGTAATATAACATGGCCAGGAAAAATTGGAGAGGTAAGAACATAGGGATCGTGTTAGCTAATAATAGGGATAATGATGATAATATGCCATATTTCTCCACATTTCTGGTGGTTAGCACAGCAGTTTCTCCTGTGTTTATTCTAGTGTGGTTGATTCTTACAACAGCCTAATGGGAAGGATGGAGCGGGCATTGATAGCCCCATGTTGTAGATAAGGAAAGATTCAGTGACTTCCTTACAGATCCACAGCTGGGAAGGAGTACACGTGTGTCTTCATTTCAAATGCCTTATGATTTTGTGCTCTTTGGAACAGAAGAGACCAGTTGAGAAGTGAAGGGTGGCGCCCAGGTGTCTGGGGAAACCGAGTATGACACGCGCTCTCCGGCTCTTGGTGCTCCCCGAGGCACTGTTTCGGATTCGTGACTGCTGTGTGCCTGGAGGACCATCCAGAAGCGAACTTGCCCTCCTCATTCTCCAGGGTGTCCGAGGAAAGAGACAAGCCAGGCGTAGAAATAAGAGGGGTGGCAGGAGGGAGGAAGAGCGGCCTCCGAAATCTCGGAGGCGGGGGCCGCCTTGGGTGGGCGAGCTTGAACTCTGAGTTCGGTAGATGCAGTTGGAAGTTCATGGCGATGATTTTGCTGTTTTCTGACTCTAATAGAAATTTTAAAGAATTGTCTCTGTTTCATCGTTTACAAAGGGCTTTCACACTTAAGTATCTCATGTGGTCATCACAGGAAACTTTGGGTATGTTTTACAGTTGAGGAAACTGAGGCTTAGTGAGGCTAAATAATTCATTCACATGTGGATTGTAAGACGTTCAAAGGACTCAAAATGGAGCCTTTCTCTTGCAGTGCCTGCGTTCCATCCCCTTCACTCAGCTGACCTCCCAAAACCACTGCCTAGTGTTTACGTGGCTAAGTTGGCAGTTATAGATTATCTACTGAGGAGGTTGAACAGATAGGGCAGCATTTTTGAAGCCCGTCTGAAATAACATCTTTTTATTCACTTAGTAAAACTGACTTTTGGCAAATGCAGGGTACTTTTATTTTTGGGTTCTCTTGGATTTCACCATAAATTTCTAAAAAAAAAAAAAAAAAAAAACACACCCAAAAGCCCATAGTTTGAATCTGTGTAAGAATGGACCATAATGAGCTTTTTATGAAATATCTGGATAGAGCCCTATTTTTTAAAAATTAACATAAAGGAGAAGACAGTCTGTGAAAACCACATCCCTTGGTACAAGTGAGCCGTGATACGAGCAGGTGGAGCTGAGCGCCTGGGTGCTGCGTCGCTCACACCTTCGTGCGTGAAGACGCCCGGGGGGGAGCTCCCCGTAGGGATGTGTGAACGCACAGCAGTGGGGTGGGAGGGAGTAGATGGAGTGATTTCATCAGAAGGTCCATAGGAGAGAGGCTTTGGTTGGGGGTTTCAAAATGAGGAGGGCGCCCTGCCGAGTGGCAGTGAGGGATTTCCAGTTAGCAGTAGACTGGCCTGAGGATAGGAAAGGGGAGGCCACCGGTCACTGGGTGTGGTTGGGTGGAGGACAGGCTGAGGGCAGGGGTGCTGGAAGTGGAGGTGACCAGTGGATGGTGTCCCATTAATTCGGGGCCCAGATGGTCTTAAGCGGCAGTAGGGTGGATGGTTGGAGTGTCTTTGGTTGCTCCTAAGTTATCAGGTGGCTACGTTGTCTTTACCACGCACAACCGCCCAACCCTCTCCTACTCGCCCCTGCTGTAGACTCTCTCCTTTACTCCCCTGCACTTATTACTTCTTCCACTCCACAGAAGCCTCTCCCGAGGCAAGCCCCTCTCTCCTTGATGGGTGAATCACTCACCCATTCCACTCACCAACCTTTGTACGTCCTCATAATATAGATGCCAGTATGATTTATTTGGTGCTCCAGCGTTCATCACTTTCAAGGGATTTCAGTCACTTTCCAAAAATGTTTCTCTGACATGATCCTGAGAACAGGTTGCCGTTTTCCCGTCTGGCCGACCTGGAACTTCTGTGGAAAAGATCCCGAATTCAAGCCTAGTGAGTTTTATGGAAGCTCCCATCCCTGAGATCCACTTAGTCATGATGTCTAGGATGCAAGGAAGTTGAGTTGCCAGGGAAGGATTTGCTTCAGCTTGGGCTTAAATGTGTGTAGCTCTAGGTGGGTGAAGGGGAAACCCCACGTCCAAAACCAGGACACTACAGGTTACATTTAAAACGTTAGTCCTGTCCCGGAGCAGCCTCCCCAGGTTAATCACTCCTTCTGTCCTGATCTCATTCTGCCCACATGGCACATCCACTCCCCAGAAGTTCCTTCCGTGTTGACGTGCCATGCTGTCCGTGTCCACGCTCCAGGGAAATGTGTCCCTTTCTCCAGTGGCTGGATCTGGAATGCCTTTGTTCTCTCTGGCCCACCCACTGCTGTAGTAAGTTCTAGAATTTTAACTCTAGGGACTGTGGGCCCTTCTCTGCTTTCCCTCTCTAGCAAGTCTTATAAGACCCTCCATTGAAGTGGGCCCATCTTGTCAGGAAAGCTTCCTGCCAGCGGCCCGGAGCAGAGCATCCTTGACCTCCTTGTTCCTCAGGGCGTACACCACCGGGTTCAGCAGGGGGGTGATGACGGTGTAGGTCACCGAGATCAGCTGGTCCTGATCCCTGGCGTTCTCCGACTTGGGCTTGAGGTAGGCGACGGAGGCGCAGCCGTAGTGGACGACGACCACCGTGAGGTGAGAGGCGCAGGTGGCAAAGGCCTTCTTCCGGCCCCGGGCGGAGGGGATCTTGAGGACGGTGGAGACGATGAGGACGTAGGAGATGAAGACCAGGCCCATGGGGACCAGGATCACCAGCACGCTGACGATCACGGTCAGGGTCTCGTTGACCGAGGTGTCGACGCAGGAGAGCTTCATTACAGGTCGGATGTCACAGAAGAAGTGGTCCACCTTCGTAGCACAGAAAGGCAACCTGAACACAGATGTCACTTGCGTCGTCGCTACGATCAGCCCAATGCCGCAGGCGCCCCCCACCAACTGCACACACACCCTCTTGTTCATGATGAGCGTGTACCTCAAGGGGTTGCAGATGGCCACGTAGCGGTCGTACCCCATGGCCGTGAGCAGGAAGCAGTTGTTGATGGCCAAGGTGATGAAGAAGAACATCTGGGTGGCACAGCCAGCCAAGGAGATGGGCTGACTCAGGCCTACAAGGTTACAGAGCATTTTGGGTATAATGACGAGTGTATATACGGTCTCTGAAGCGGACAGCATGCTCAGGAAGAAGTACATGGCTGTGTGGAGGTGACGATCCACATTAATGATGGTCACGATGACGATGTTGCCAGCCAGGGTTACGACATACAGTGCAAGGAACACGACAAACAGGCCGAGCTGGTGCTCTCGGAAGCTGGAGAAGCCCTGGAAAGTGAACTCAGTCACCCAAGTGTGATTCTCTGTCTTCATCAAATCGTGTGTGGGATCTAAGAAAGAAAAAACCACGTAAGGGACCGAGACATGTGACTTCTGTCAGCAAGGCTGGGCAAGTTCTTGTGGTTAATCTGCCTCGGGCTCTGCTTATTGATATGCACGTTCATGTTTATTCCTTGGGGGAACAGAGAGTGGAAGAACGTCATTTTCTCACTAAGAGAAGGAAGGTGGCTTTTCGAGTTTACTGCTGGAAAGATATCCTACTTCTAACACGTGCCCACTTGTCTCGGGTAAGGAATTAGCATCTCTTAGACCAGTCCCATCATCTTGATGCGAGTGTAGCGATGGTGATGTTACAGAATTGTTCAGATGAGCGTGATGCTTAACAGTGTAAGCGTTTCTGTTAGAATTCGGACAATTATCGAATACATCCTGGCTCAGTGGTGTCCTGCCGAGCTCCAGGGTCTGCGGCCACCAGCAGAGCTGCTAGGGTTTGGCTGGAGCACCTGCCACCGTGGTCCCCTCCCCACGCCGCAGCTCTGTGGGTCCCGTCCCCCTCAACCTTTGCCCTCCGGGCCTCTTCCCGAGGCACTACTCATTTTTCAAAGCTACCCAAAGCCCATGACACCTATGAAACCCTTTCCTTTCTTCTCCACCCCATCTCCCCCTCTGGCTTCCGCTTCCTTCCACAGGTAGGTAGCACAGAGCTGTTTACTGGCTCTTTTGTCTTGAAAGCACCTTACAGTGGATTTGTGATTACCAAAGACATTTACATCCTTTCCTTTCATTCCCATCCGGTGGAACGGGGAGAACAAGGAATACTGGTTGTCTTCAGATACAGAAACTCTTTCGGGAATGGCCCGGGGGGCACCTATCAGCCTGAGCCCATGACTTCTGATCCTGTCTCCAATGTCCCTCCTGCTACCCAAAACTGCAAAGTAGACCTGCCCCACCAGGGCGAGATTACATGGTCTCTGAGAATAGGGAGCCGTGTGGCCACTGCGATGGGGGCATAATATCTGCTGGCAGAGTCATTACCGGTCCTGCCCCACCAGATACATTGCCTGGGAGGAAGCAGAATGCTGGAGTGAAGAAAACCACAGTGAGGTTTTCTTCAGAGAAGAGGAGTTAATGTTTTACACCGTCTCCCTTTCCCTGCTGTCTGTGCGCGTGACATCAGCAAACAGCTACAGAACTGGGCTAAATTTTAACACTGAGATTATAAGCCTAGAAGAAAGCATGACACTATTAACATTTAATTGGAAAATACACCATGGTGCAGCTCGTCCAACAGGCTCTACCCGATTACCAACCAACATATAATTATGTAACCAAGTGGCTATAAAAAAAATAAATTCGATAATTGAAACGATGGAGTTGCCTAAAAAGTACATTTTTGCCAGAAGTAAAGCGAATCACCCACATCGCAAAATGGTTTACTATTGGGTAAAAAAACAAAGGTAGGCTTTTCGAGTACTTTTAACATTAACCGACTTCTCAGAAACACACCATTTTTAATAAAGAAAATCTGCAAAAAGATATAAGAGATTGACACAGTTACGCCTTGAACCCCTTAGAGCAAGCATGTTACGAAAGAAAATGGCATGAGGTTGCAAAAAAACAGTGCAGTTTCACAGACCATTTCTTAAAAAAAAATTTTTTTTTAATGTTTGTTTATTTTTGAGAGAGAGAGACAGAGCACAGCAGGGGAGGGGCAGAGAGCGAGAGAGAGAGAGAGAGGGAGACACAGAATCCGAAGCAGGCTCCAGGCTCCGAGCTGTCAGCACAGAGCCCGACGTGGGGCTCGAACCCACAAACTGTGAGCTCATGACCTGAGCCGAATTTGGACACTCCACCGACTGAGCCACCCAGGTGCCCCTCACGGACCATTTCTTGACAAGGGAGGTGGTTTGGCATTGATGTGTGCACCGTGGTAAGAAACTTAAACCTGCTCCACGAAGCTTTGTCAACAGTGTCTCTGGATTGTGATTTGTTAATAGGACGTAGCCAAGGAATCATAGCTGATACGTGGCACCCTCCGTTCTTTATTGGTCAAGGTACGCTTTAATCCTGGGAAGCCAGGATTCCTTAGGGTTAGCAAGACATCTTTGAAAGTGACAGATATTCATAGACACCAGGACCCTTTTTAGTTTAATTTAACCCTTTAACGACAATCATGGCCCTTTGTAAACCGTTGAAGTCTTTTTTGAAATCTCACTTACTTTTCTTCCTGCAAACCTGTGGCTCAACAGAAAAATGAAAGTAGAGGTCAGAGATGTGGCCCATTGGTCACAAGTATTCACAGGTCAAGGTCATGAAGCAAAGACAGCGTGGTCCTTCCACCTGCACTAGGGCCAGTCCAGGGACGGCAGGGGAAGGAAGGTCACAGGGGCTCCTTGGATACTAGATATTCCCTCCAGCTGGAGGAGGAGCTTTTAACCAAGAAAGGCTCTCTGAGGACCATCTCTTGAGGTTTCTGGGTGCCCTCCCCTGGGCACCCGTGAAAGCCACACCGGGGCTGGAAGGAAGCCAACAGCCAGCGGCCGGGGACCTCGTTATGTGTGGGGCTCATTTCCCACATCACCTGGGCCTGTGCTGCGGCACTTTGTGAGTAGAGACAGCAGTGGCTTATTTGTCAGGCTTCATTTTTTAAATAAATATTCTATTTTTATACGGTTGGGCCTTGAAAAACCATGGTTACAAAGCCCCAGTGAGCTCGAGCTAAGAGCCGCTGCTTGGATTCCAGGAAACTGCACAGTTCTCCCTGTAGTCAAGAGTCCTGCTCGGTATTAGAAGCTGGGTTTTTTTTTGTTGTTGCTTTTCTTTTTTCCTTTCCTTTTCTGGAACCAAAACAGTCAAATATGACTATATTTGTTGTCCTGTGAGGTTCAGAAGTGGAGAGTAAAGCTCAACGGACCTTTCTAGAAGGCCAGGAGACCCACTGCAAGCATCCAAACAAATGCGAGCCGGGATTTCAGCCTCAGGGACCCAGGCAGACAGTCAGACACGCTGGGCCTCCTGAGCCCAGCTCCTCGCCGCTTTCCCTGCCCCAATTCCGTGCACTTTTTCTCCCGAGAGTGTCTTACTCTATTTTTCTCTTTTATATTGTTAAAAGATAAACCGCGACGTATTGAAAACATGAAGCTTATTTGAGCAAAAATCAAGTCTGGCAATGACAAATGGGAAGTGGTTAGGAGTGCCCAACCAGCAGGAACCCGGGGAGACTTTTCTAGAGAAGAGGTGGAAACACGGGGAGCATTGAGTGGCTGCAGCTTAAAGCCTACTTGGCCCTTTGTGATTGGTTATCCTTCGTATTTTGATTTTGTAACTGTGAGGCGTTTACAGGCTCAGATTTGGGTTTGTTTCTGGAGGCGCCACGGTGGTCCAGCCAGCCAGCCCGTGGCCTCCGTGTTTAATTAATCTAACAGAGATTCCCTTATCTGTCCCTGGCCAGATCCTGACGGCACTCTTCCAAGTGGAGTTTTCTACACTCAGCAAAAATGAAGGGCTTATATTCGTATCTTTTTTTTAAATCTTTTTTAACGTTTATTTATTCTTGAGAGAGAGAGCGCAAGCGTGAGCAGGGGAGGGGCAGAGAGAGAGGGAGACACAGAATCGGAAGCAGGCTGCAGGCTCCGAGCTGTCAGCACAGAGCCCGACGTGGGGCTTGAACCCACAAGCCGTGGGATCATGACCTGAGCCGAAGTTGGACACTCGACTGACTAAGCCACGCAGGTGCCCCTATATATTTATCACTTTTAATACACTTTATACTTAACGCTATGTTTGAAGCACGTAAATTGTGGGGCATCACATCTGGGAACTCGTCACTCAACCCTAGGCTGTTTTCACGCATTTCTCATAACCCCCTTCCCCCAGCCGTGACTCCTTTCTAATTTTGTGTTTATTTTCGTTTATTTCATACCTTTATTGCATATATATGGGTTTAAGCAATGTGTTGTATCTATTTGAGCTTTATAAAAATGATCTTCTCTATATAATTTTCTGAGATTTCTTTTTTTAAATGGGTAACCAATTACCCTAGCACCTTTGTTTGAAAAGCCTCCTTTCTCCACTGGCCCACGATTCTCTCTGCCGTATTTCACAATCGTATGTACGTGTGGGTTAGTTCAGGGACTCTATCTCCAGCTCCGCTGGTCAGTTTGACCCCCTGTACCAAGATTACACTGTCTTAACAGTGATAACTTTAAAATAAATCTTAGGGGCGCCTGGGTGGCTCAGTCGGTTACGTGTCCGACTTCGGCTCAGGTCATGATCTCGTGGTCTGTGAGTTCGAGCCCCGCATCGGGCTCTGTGCTGACAGCTCAGAGCCTGGAGCCTGTTTCAGATTCTGTGTCTCCCTTTCTCTCTGACCCTCCCCCATTCGTGCTGTGTCTCTCTGTCTCAAAAATAAATAAATGTTAAAAAAAAGCAAAAAAATGAAAAATAAAATAAATCTTAGTTATCAGAGAGATCAACGCCTCTTTATTTTTAAGTGGTTGCACACTTGCTTTTCCATTTTAGGTCGGGTTTGGAACTGCATTGAATTCAAATATGAGGGGTGAATTGATATAGGCTATCTCTCCATATATTTAAATGTCTTTAACCTTTTGTCAGACATCTTCAAGACCACCATGGAGCTAGATGATTCCGTCGGAAGGACTTACCGGATGCATGCCGAAAAGCCGTTGTAGTCATGGTTATGGTTTATCGCAGTGGGAGGGTGTGCATGTGAATCATCAGTGGGGGAAGGGGCCGGAGCAAAGTCCCGGAGAGAATCGGCTTCAGCTTGTGAAGTGTCCTCTCCCGACCGAGTCCCACAGACATGTGTGAATTTCCCACCACCAGTGCATGATGATAAGTGTGAAGTGACATCATCCCGGGAATCTCACCTGAATCTTGGTGTCAAGGGTTTTTGTGAGGGGTCAGTCACGTGGTCACACAACACCTGTGTTACCAAGAGCAGGGGTTCAGCATAAAGCACATTGTTAACATAAGTTATCTCATCAGACAGGGATTTAACGCAAGGCCTCGACATATAAAACGCTTATCAAACCGAGTAATTCAGGGGCTCGGAACTCCTTTCCCAGGAGCTGGCCACCAGCCAGTCCTCAAGATGAGCCTTTCTTGGGAATATCCAGGGTTTGAGCAACCCAGGGCCTCCCGAGCTAACCCTTTCCCGCACAGATCTCCGTAAAGAAAATAATTTTGTCATGTTTTTGAAAACCTTTTTTCAGATACAGGAGTGCTGATGCATAGGGGCACTTGTACCCCAATGTTTACAGCAGCACTCTCAATAATAGCCAAATTATGGAAAGAGCCTAAATGTCCATCAACTGATGAATGGATAAAGAAATTGTGGTTTATATACACAATGGAGTACTACGTGGCAATGAGAAAGAATGAAATATGGCCTTTTGTAGCAACGTGGATGGAACTGGAGAGTGTTATGCTAAGTGAAATAAGCCATACAGAGAAAGACAGATACCATATGGTTTCACTCTTATGTGGATCCTGAGAAACTTAACAGAAACCCATTGGGGAGGGGAAGGGAAAAAAAAAAGAGGTTAGAGAGGGAGAGAGAGCCAAAGCATAAGAGAGGGTTGATGGGGGGGAGGGAAGGAGGGGGGGTGGGTGATGGGCATGAGGAGGGCACCTTTTGGGATGAGCACTGGGTGTTGTATGGAAACCAATTTGACAATTTCATATATAAAAAAAATAAAAATAAAAAATAAAACCCTTTTTCGGAGACACAATTTCAAACGGACAGAAAAGTTGTAAGAACAAAAACTGTTAAACATCTTGTATCTGGATACCCAATTATTTCTATTTCGCCCCACTTCATCAATTTTTTCCTTCCTCCTCTGCTTCTATAATTTTCTTCCAGATCGCTTGAGAGTATGTTGAAGGCATTGTCTCACAGCATTTTAAATATTTTCGTGTGTCCTCTGCAAGACAGGGAGCATTCCCTTGTATAACCACTGTGTAGTTACTGAGAATCGGTGTATATGTCCAGAGAGAGATACATGCACATATACGACATCAAATACGGTAATAGCGTTACCTAATCCGCAACTCATTGTAAGTTATGCTGGTTGTCTCGATAATGTCCTTTACAGCTAAGCGTCTTTGCAGCCTAGGGTCCCATCCAAGATTACCCATTGCTTTTTGTCCACCTGTTCCTTTAATGCCTTTTATCTGAAACAGCACCTTGGTTTTCTTTGTGTTTCTCAGACTTGACACTTTTGAAAACTACAGGCCAAGTGCTTTGCAAAATGTCTCTTAGTTTGGGTTTACCCGAGGAGGGGTAGAAATTCTAGTTTTTCCCTCACATTCACCTCCAGTTCATTTGGAACTCTTTCTCTTTTTTCTTTATCCTCTGGTTTAATCTTCATGATTATATTCAGATGATGAGTTTTCCACAAGAATATCACAAAAGTGACGCTGTATAATGAGGAAGAATGAAATCATGCCATTTGCAGCAACTTGGATGGAACTGGAGGGTATTCTGCTGAATGAAATAACTCAGAGACAGATATCATATGTTTTCACTCATATGTGGAACTTGAGAAACTTAACAGAAGACCATGGGGGAAAGGAAGGGGGAAAAATAGTTGCAAACAGAGAGGGAGGAAGGCAAACCATAAGAGCCTCTTGGATACTGAGGAGAAACTGAGGGTTGATGGGGGGAAGGTTGATGGGGTGGGGGGGGGAGAGGGGAAAGTGGGTGATGGGCATGGAGGAGGTCACTTGTTGGGATGAGCACCGGGTATTGTATGGATGCCAATTTGGCAATAAATTATATTCATTAAAAAAAGTGATGCTGTGTTGTTCTCTGTGCATCCTACTGGGAGTCACATGTTGTCATTTTGTCCTGATGTTAGTGACGTGACCTGTAATCTCTCGTTCAAGGTGGTCTCCACCAGAGTTCTCTGTCGTAAAGTCAGTATTTTCTCTTTCTCAAAGGCTGATCTATTGAGATGAATACCTTGTCTCTCATCAAATTCTCGCTCTCCAGTTTTAGGATCCATTGTTGCGTTTCTAACTCCATCATCCTTGCTATAGATTGGCATTCTTCGTAAGGAAGGGATCTATTTACATACAACTAGATTTAGATCGTGTAGATTCTATTTGATAACGTTAGATACTATAATGTTATTTTGATGTTTAAATCGTCACCGGATTGGTCAGTGGGAGCTGCTGTCATCTGGCTCCCCTGTTCCTCTGACATGTCTCCATTATCCATTAGTAACTTTTTTACACACCAGCCCTCTCATACTTCTCTCGTACTTCCCCGGCGCTGGCCCTCGAACCAGCCATTTCTGCAGGGAGCTCTGATACCCTTTGGTGGCGGATCGTATTAGAAACCGAGATCTGGATATTGTCATTGCTTGTAATTAGTCTTAGACTCTCAGTGGGGAAAAACAACTAGAAAGTGGGATGTGTGTTGGTGTCTGCGGATTAACATCTACATCTTAAAATCGATGATTTCACGATGACATCTGCAATTCAAACTGTCTCAGTATATTCTGATGTTACCCCTTTCCATATTTATAACTCCTGTCTACAGCAATAAGAAACCTGGTTCATATTCTCAATATATTTGCACATTTGCTCGTCTAATATACATAGAAAGTTGTTTCTAAATCGCTAACCTGTGCCACGTCAAAAACCAAACCTACTAAATGGAATTTAGAAATGTTCTATACATTTATCTGAGCATGTGCTTTTGTAATACAAATGGACTGTATTCTGTGTACTGTTATAAACTTGCTTTTTCGTATAACAATACATTTGAGATGCTTTTTTACAAATCAGTGTATGAAGATTTATCGCATTCATTTGAACAACTGCGAATTGTAGAATAAGAACATAGCATAATTTATTTAACCTATCCTATATCAATGGATAGTTCAGCTGTTTGTGGGTTTTGGCATTTTTTAGGCATATTCTAGAGAATCACTCTTCATATATAATTGTGCACTTCTGAGAGCATATCTACAGGCTACCCTCCTGAAAGTAAAATTCCTTGGTCAGTGATATATGCATTTAAGAACTTAATAACTATTGCTAAACTGAAGCCAAGGTAGAACATTTGTATACATTTGGCATAACTGAGAATGCTTTCTTACCCACATTTCCATCAACTGTGGTCTTTGACCAATTTTTCTTCAGCGTTTGGCAAGATGATAGGTAAAAATGCTGTTTTATTTTTTTTTCTTTGAATTTTTATTTCTCTAATTATGAATGAGCCTGAGTATCTTTTCATATGCCCGTTAGTCATGTGTACTTCCTTGGCTGTGAACGTCCATTGATGTATCTTGCTCAGTTTTTTGTATCGTATTGTCATTTTCTTATAATGAGTTCTATAATAGGGAAATATGCCTTCTATCATACATGTTGTAGATAGTTTTCTTCCATTTATCATTTTTACTGAGCTTACGGGTTTGAAATTTTATTAGTATTATATTTATGTGTGGATCAGGGCCTCCCTGACTACAAGATTGTTTTTTTAAGTATCCCTATTTTCATTTATACTTTTTATGTTTCAGTATTTGATTCATCTGGAATTTAATTGGTTTTAAGAAACAAATTTAGAAATATTTCTTAAATCAGATATACCTTTTATTATTCCCAATAACTAGACATTGTCTCAACACCATTAAAGGGGGAGCAAAATTTGCCATCCCAAAATGTCTCTCGGGCATGGGGATTATTAAAAAAATTTTTTTAATGTTTATTTATTTTTGAGAGAGAGACAGAATGTGAGTGGGGGAGGGACAGAGACAGAGGCAGACACAGAACCTGAAGCAGGCTCCAGGCTCCGAGCCATCAGCACAGAGCCCGACGCGGGCTCGAACCCAGAGTTTTGAGATCATGACCTGAGGTCTATGCTTAAGCAACTGAACCACTCAGGCACCCCCAAGGGATTATTTAAAACTGGTTATTTTTAACAGCACACGTAGGTGGAAACTGAGTAGAATTTGCCCTTTTGTAAAAGACATTTGCATTTATAAGGGAAAAGTCCATTTGTAAGGGTGTCTCCCTCACTGTACCAGGAAGAGGGGAATGACTCAATCTGTTTAAAGTCTCATCAGATCTGCATCACAGTCTTAGCCTTATTGGCTGTGCTTTTCATGGTCACCTCCCACTATCCCCCCCCTCCTCCCCCACATATTCTTCTGTCTTAGGCTGAGAAAGGTATTTGAGATGATGGCTTCATTTATTTGGGGGGAGTACTTAGTTTTCCTGGGTGTTTCTCCGATGCATACAGGAGGTATGTATGTTGTTAAACTTTTTTTCCCTCCCGTTAACCTGTTTCATATCAATTTTATATCAATTATTAGGCCAACCAAAGAACTTAGAAGAGGGAAAAGCTTCTGCCCCTATGTCATCTATTAAATAAGAAAAACGTCTTGCATCGTTACTCTGTGATGCTACTATATGCTGATCCCAACCCCCACCATTCTTCTTCTTTGGCGTTTTTCTAGTTATTCGCACATTTAACAATTAATGGTGCTTTTATCGATTTCTTATTTGTATTCATAGAAATTTAAGGAGAAGAAACATCCTTAGTTTTTACAACACTGAGGCTCTCTATCCAAAGTGGGATTTAAAAGGAAATGCTTTTATGTGTTTCACAGAGGTTTAAAATCTTCTCCATATGGAAAATGCCCATTTCCTATTCCCATGTATTTGCTGTGTTTTGTTTCATTTAGAAGTGGGCTACTTCCATTATATCTTCTGAAGAGCTATTGTTTTTATCACTTATCTTTCCAGCTCATTCTCCCTGACACCCTAACCCAAAAATTTCTCAGTTTATGAAGTCCTACACTCTATATCTGTGGGTGTTTGTATCGTTCTCAGGGGCTCCTGCCCTGAGACTGCCCTGGCTCTTCTTTCTTTCCTCCCTCCCCTGTTAAGATTCCACAGACTATCATTTTCCTTGTTGCTTTGCATTTACCTTTAATTCACTTGCCCCTGTTTTACCTGGCATAATACCAGCTTTGGTTGAATCCAATGTTGCTTGTGGAGAGCACCTGGGCAGCTGAACTTCACTGGTGAAAAATATGTTACTATTGTCGCGCAATTAGCATGCGTTTGCTCCCTGGTAAGTCACACATAGAAACTACACCCGGTGGAGGTGTCACACAAAGGGAACTTTATTTGCAACAAATGAGGCCATCTCAGGGAATAACTTGCAAAACCATGCCTCCGCCCCAAGCGAGGGTGAATGGGGTCCTTTTATGTAGGATTAGGATGAACATTTAGAAAGGGGATCCTTGTCCCTGTATGTAGAGGCGTGCATAAGGTCGTGCATGCACCTAGGGAAAACACGCCTGTTTGTTAATGAGGCGTGTGCTCCTCCTTGGGTGGCGATTTTAGGATTAAAATGAGGTAAAGTTCTCTCCATGTGTCCCTGCGAGGTCTATCTGCGCAGGTTTGAGTTGGCTGTTGAGCTCAAACTGGTCTGGGACTCCTCATGAGGGCAGTCGTCACTGCTTGAGGGGTAGTTTGGATTTCCACCACCCCCAGATGCGATCCCCAGCCAGTCTTTTGCCTGAGTCAAAAGATGAGCTGGAGAGAAGAGCTTAAGGGAGATGTGGGACAAAGGTTGGTGGGCACATGCAGGTGGGTGGCAAAAGTCAGGTTTTGGGGTCTTGCTGGTGACGCTGGTAACTGGTTGCAATACTGTGATTTGAACGAACATATATGGTCACTGAGATCACCCAAGTTCATTTCTCATACGTATTTGGTCTTCCTCCAGGCTTCCTGGCTCACAGCTCCCCAAATCCTCCAAAGTCCTTGAGCAGTTAGAGCAATGGAGACATCTTTTGCAATATTAAAGTAATACCTGGTCTCTTGTCCTTGGGCGTCAGAGCCAAAGGGTGAGATGACTGTCTCAGTAGTCATAACGAGCCCCTTTCAACCACAGCTGGGTTTATGTTAATGAGGCAAGTTTTGGAAAATACCTGAGGATAGGGGCTAGGTGGCCGGAAACAAGAACAGGGGAACCAGCCGTGTGGTTAGACACTCGGAACGTTCAATCCCCATGACCTTGCAGGAGGGGAGAGTTCCTGGAGATTGTATCAGTCACCAATGGTCAATGCGTTAATCAATTGTGCCTGTGTAATCAAACCTCCATAAAAACTCAGAAGAACGGGCTTCAGAGTGTTTCCAGGTTAGGGAATGAGAACATATCCATGTGCCCCTGTGCGGGGCCCCAAATTCCACGAGGACAGAAACTCCTTTGCTCAGGACCTTGACCTATGCCTCTCTTCATCTGACTGATGACTGGTATTCTTTAACATCCTTTGTACTAGATTTGTAGTCTAGTCAATAAACCGGTTTCCTGAGTTTTGAGAGCTACTCTAGCCAATTAACAGAACCCAAGGAAGGGGTCACAGGAACTTCTGATTTATAGGTGGTCAGGTGACAGCCTGGGCTTGCGATTGGCATCTGAAGGAAGGAGGGGTTCATCTGGTAGGACTGAACCCTTCTACCTGTGGGATCTGATGCTGACTCCAGGTGGTGGAGTCAGAATTGAGTTGAGTCGTAGGACACTCAGCTGGTGTTGGAAAATGGCTCAGGGGTGTGGGGAAACCACCCCCCCCACACACATATCAGAATTGGTGACCCGAACCCCTTTACTGCTCTTACTTAAATTTCATGACATTTCACAGGAAGTGGGGTATCGATGTTGGTGAGCAACGTGCTATATTTCCCACCTACCATGCGCACGATCTCCGGTCCTCCAACTTCCGGAGGTTCTTCCTTATCCTTGTTTTCCGCAGATGATCTGATGGAGGGAGGCAGACGGGGGATGGGCTAGATGGATGATGGACATTAAGGAGGGCACTTGTTGGGACGAGCACCGTGTGTTGTGTGTAAGGGATGAAACTGAATTCTACTCCCGAAACCAATGCTACACTGTATGTTAACTAGAATTTAAAATAAATGAATGGGGGCGCCTGGGTGGCTTAGTCAGGCATCTGACTCTGGATTTTAGCTCGGGCCATAATCTCACAGTTTGTAGGATCGAGCCCGCCCGTATCAGGCTCCGCACTGACAGTGAGGCCTGGTATATATTCCCACCACCACGTTCGCCCGCTGCGTGTGCCTGTGCTCTGATTCGGAGCCGAGCACACCCTCCCCCTGGGGAGCACTGAATGCCCCCCTGGCTGGGTGCCCGTGTCACAGCCCCTCATCTTCACTCAGGACCTTGGCTCCGCGGTTCTCCCGTCTCCTTTGATTCATCAGGTTTCTACTAGCTCACTTTCATTTACAGACTTCTGTGTTCTAATTCCCGTTGCGCTAAAAGAATGAAAACAGACACAACCTTCTTTGATCCCACATCATTTTCCAGCTACAGGCCCATTTATGTGCTCCCCTTCTTACCAAAACTCTTGGAAGGAATTGCATTGTCTTCAGTTTCTCTGTCCTCTAATTCCCACTAAATTGGCTTTTTCACCATTATATGCTACCAATACAGATTATTTTTTTTCAGTGGGACTAATCACCCCATTTTGCCAAGTCTAATGGTCAGTTAATTGTAACTCACCCTACTGGGCATATTGGCAGCATTTGACCCAAATATGTGACTTCTCTTTCTTGGAAACCGGTTTTCATGCAGTTTCCAGGACATGCCCTGAGTGTTGGTACTTTTCACTTTGTTTTTGTTCCCCCACTGTTCCTTCTGTTTCCTCTTCTCCTCAGTCTCTTGGTGTTAGCTCACCTCAAGATTCAGCCCCAGACCACTCTTGTGTTTATCCTCACCTCTTATGTTTATCCTCACCTATCCTTGGAAAGTTTAAACACTTTCCGAATTAAATCTCTACTCCATACTGCTTTTCAGGATGTGAAGTTGTATGTTCAACAGTCAGTCCATTATCCCTGCTTGGATGTCCACTCGGCCTCTTGAATAGAATGTGCCCCCGGCTGAACCGGCCAACTCCTCATGCAAAGGCACACCTTGTTCCAAGCCGCCATCACCTGTAACATGGGCCTAGCAACGAGGTCCTGACTGGTTTCTCCTTGTTTCCCCTCTGGCTCTGGGAGTTGATTTTCCACGCAGCCAGAATAAAGATTTTTTTTTCAAGTTTCATTTATTTTTGAGAGAGAGAGAGAGAGAGCATGAGTTGGGCAGTGGCAGTGAGAGAGGGAGACGCAGAATCGGAAGCAGGCTCCAGACTGTGAGCCATCAGCACAGAGCCCGACGCGGGGCTCGAACTCACGGACTGCGGGATCATGACCTGAGCCGAAGACGGACGCTCGCCTGACGGAGCCACCCAGGTGCCCCCAGAATAAAGATTTTAATACATAAACCACATCAAGTCATCGCTTGCTTAGATGTTCCTGCAGTGACTATCCATCCCATTCAGAGTCCCTGCCATAGCTTGTGAGACCACAGTGTGACTCTCCCCCGTCATCCTGCTCATTGTCTCCAGCTGTGCTGGCCTGTTTGTTAATGCCACAGCTAACCCTCCTCAGACCCTTGGTTCTGATCTCAGCCTGGAGTGCTCTTCCCCCAGGTCCTCCTACGGCTGGCTCATGCCTTCATTCTATTTCTTTTGTCCTTTTTCGCTTTATCTTTAGACACTTATTACGTACCAAAATAATACAGATCACCTACACACTTTTGAAGTCAGCTACGATCCTCTTGAAGTATACGCTCCGCGACAGCAGGAGCTGTGTTTACAGCCTGTTTGTTTTCATTTGTGCTTTCCGCTCTCTTCTATTTAGTATTTTGCCTGGTGTATAGTTTTCCCGCCCTTTTAGCCAGCCTTCTTATTTTGTGTCAGATAGCTAGCGATGAGTGCTAGAGGGACCATAAAAGAGCTCCTGGAGAATGTCACTGGTGTGCTTGATGATAAATGAAGTGGTCAGGGAAGGAGCACATGAGCTCGTTTCGCTGGAGGCCTGACTGATGGAGAAAGAACAAACGAGAACGTGGAGAACCTGCGCTCTAGACTGAAGGAATGGTAGGGGTAAAGGTCCTCAGAGGGAACACACCTGCCGTGTTGATAGATGTTGGAGTAGCGGGGGGTTCGCAAGAAGAGATGACGCCCTTCTTAAAGCACGGGCGGCAAGGACAGGCAGAGCGTTACAGGCCATCAGGAGGAAGGTGGATTTTATTCCGGGTGCAATGGGGATCTGTTGGATAGTTTAATGAGGGGAAGGGTGTCATCGGATTTTCACTTTTAGAAGATCACTTTGCTATTTGGTAGAGAATGGAATGGAAAAGCACAAGAATAAACAAGGAGAGTGCATCGTGAGAGACTCTTTCTGGATCAGAGTAGTTTCGGTGGAGATGGGAGGAAACGGATACATTCGCGTTGTGTTTTGTAGATAGGGCTGACAAAGCTCGTCAGGAGATACCAGTCTAGATGGCCCCAAAGGCTCATTTTCTCTCTCCTTTCAGTAGTTTGGCAAAGAGCTGACACAGCAGGTCTAAGAAATTTCAGTGGAAGGAGAGGCCGACGCCAGCTGCCAAGTTCTCGATGCTGCTGCCCTTCTTTGTGACAGGGCTGTTTCCCCCTGGGAGCTCCTGCTGTTGGATAATCACTTAGATAGTCCCTGTTTCCCCTTTTTTATAAGTGTGTCATTCCCGTGGTACACCCAGCCCACTTGTGCACAGCCAAAGCTATGGGTTAAGGAGAGTTGGGAGATTGTGTGTCCTCGTGAATATTTTCTCCTTACAACCTTGTTTGGTTTAACACCCTGCGGTGCTAGCAGGATCTTGTCTTTTTCTTCTTTTGCATAAAAATGTGCTGACTGATGCCATTCTGGGGAGGAGGAGGAAGGAAAAGATAGGATTCAAGATAGGCTCACTGGGTTTTGGATCAAGCAACTGGGTAGAGAAGGTATCATTGGCTAGTTTGGGGAATGGATACTAATTTTGGATGTGTTTTATCTGGAATAATCCTACACCTCCAAATGGAAGTGGCGAAAGTAGGCAGCCAGTTATACAAGCTTGGATCCGGGAAAGACCACAGCTGGAATTATAAATTTGGGATTTCCCCTTATTGTTCATAGCTATCAGCATAACGCGACAAGAACTAATCTAAAGCGACCTTTTCTTTAGAAAACGTTGTAGAGGGAGTGGTCAGAAACCTTTCCCTTCACAACAAGAGTCCCAGCTCCAGATAAATGCTAGGCTATAAAATCATGTGGTGTGAAGTCAGAGGATAATTCTACCAAAACTTTAAGGAATAAATAACCACACCAGTCTTTTAAGAAGGTGGGAAGGCTAGAAAAAGAGGGAGCCCTTCAAATTGTTTTATGATGGGCATAGCACTGAAAACAAAGCCTGATTTGATTATCACACATACACTGGATGGACACACCCACACCCACACACACACACACACACACACACACACACACATATGTGTTGGGGAAGACGAATTTATTCTACCCTTGAAGGTTCTTCTAGCTGGACTAAGAATCAGATTGATGAGACAGATTAACAGGAGAAAACCCAATTTAATAGCAAATGTATGGAGAAGCCACACAGTCCCGGAATTTCAAAGACAGGCAACAATGTGAGCTCAGGAGAAGGGTGGGGTCTGAGGATACAAAGGGGAAGAAGATGGTTAGTGGGAAGGTGAGAGCAGGTGTTTGGAAAACAAAGGTGCCCTGTTATGCACAGAAGTTTCTTAGGTAGCAGGAATCTCTGTTAATAGTGCTCTTGATATGCCCCGATTCGAGAGACCCCCCGAAAACAAACCACCAGAGTCCAGAGCCAAAGCCAAGCGGCAAGGGTCGTTTATTGCAGGTTCAAACCCGGTCCTCCGCGCACTCGTCGCCGGTGACGCAAGAGGCCCCGAGCAAGGATCTTACAGCTTCTTTTATAGACAGGCACAAACAAGTTAGGGATTTTTTTGAGGTTACAGAGTTGTTATAGGCTGACATTTAAATTTGAATGCTCAGCAGAACTCGATTGGTTCCCGCCTTTATTTCAAACCATTCAGCAGAACTTGATTGGTTCCCGCCTTTATGTCAGACTACCACCGGGCGGCCCTGGCTGGTTTTGGGATGGCGGGGGAAGGGAAAGATCTTTTCTTTGCAGTTGTGAGTACACCTGGTAATTTTTCTCTTAGCCTCTCACTCTTTCTGGTACTGGCATACAATTGAGGGGTGGGGGGGGTGGTAAAGAGCTTCTCCTGAAGCTGCTGGGTTTTGATTGCTCAAAATAGCGTATGTGACAAAGTAGCCCATCTTGGGGCTGCCTGCTGTACACATGCAAGTAGACAGAAAATACGGATTTCACTAAAGTAAATAAAGAGCAACCGGTACTAGATTAAAATAATCGTATCCTGTGGCAATGCGTCACAGCCATATTGCACGCGATCAATAGGAAAACCACTGGATCCAAAACTCTTGGGATTCAAAAACGCGCTTCATCACTTATGGACTATGTAATCTTCGCCCTGTTGTTTAACCTCTAGGCGCCTCAGTTTCCTTTTCACCAAAGTTTATATAACATTCGTACCTATAAAGTGGGGGTAATAATGGTATCTACGTCCCAAGGTTATTTTGAGAATGAAATTAGTTAATTAGCAAACATCCTTAGGAAAGGACCTGACACATGGTAAGTATTCAGTATGTTCCCTATTATAATACCAGTAATACAAGCATTCTGAATGTTTCAATCTATTAATAAATTTAATAAACCATAAACCATATAAATAAAAAGAGGAAAATTATATGCCTCTTTCTCTAGATGCTGGAAAGGATATCCAATAGAATGTAACAACCATTCTTCATTTAAAATAGCCAATTAAATAGGATAGATGAATAATTCTGTAACATAAAAATGAGAAACACTCCCATTAAATAAAACAAGACAGTGGGGTGCCTGGATGGCTCAGTCCATTAAGCATCCAACTTCGGCTCAGGTCATGATCTCGCGGTCTGTGGGTTTGAGCCCCGCATCGGGCTCTGTGCTGATGGCTCAGAGCCTGGAGCCTGCTTTAGACTCTGTGTCTCCTCTTCTCTCTGCCCCTCCCATGCTCATGCTTTGTCTCTCTCTGTTTCTCAATAATAAATAAACATTAAAATTAAAAAAAAAAGAGAGACAAAGTGGTCACCATAACCATTATTGTTTAACTCCATTATTGTTGTGTACTGACCAACAATATTACATCAAGAGAAAGAGTGAAAAGGTATGAAAACTGGAAAGGAAGAGGTAGAATTGTAGTTCCCAGGTAATATAATAGAATACTTGTAAAATAACCCAAGAGAATTCACTGAAAAATTATTACATACATTAAAATTATTCCACAAGGACTCTGGGTTCAGGTTTATCATTTTCCTAGCTACACGGGAATAAAAGCCAATTAATAATATAATGGAAGAAAAGCTATTTCCAATTGCAAAATTATAAGAAATGTCAAAGAATAAACAGAAATGTGCAGAATTTATAGAAAAGCAAATTTCTGGTACAGATAAAATGGTATAGATTCATTTCTCTTCTTAAGTACAACTATACCCCCTGGAAATAACCCAAGAGGCAACCAAAGGAGAACTCTGAGAGACGGTGAGAGGAAGCCAGACATGTTTTAGACCTCAGGCCTACAGAAACAGCACAGTGGTAGGAAATCTTAACCTTCCCCATCCCAACATAAGGTCACCTTGGCCCCTGTGTTTCCTGCCCATCGACCTGGCTCATTTCCTATCCTGGGTCAAAGAGGAGTCCCTCCCACAACAGTTGGTGAGCCTAGCACCACCACCCACTAATAAGTAGCCAGGGAAAGTGTGTTCTCTCCCTGCAGGGCCTGTAGCTCCCTTCCCTGACCCAAAACATTAGGGCTACTGATCCACCAAGAAAACCCAGTTCTGGAAGCCTCTTTGACCTTGTGAGGCTGATGCTTCCCTCCATCCTCCAGAGACAGAGTATAGGCATGGGGAGTACTAGTGGAAGAGACTCTCCATTCCCACATGTGAGGGGCGTGTGACCCTAACAAGCACTTGCCTAGAGAAACCTCTGTCCCCAAGGCTCAGACTCCCCTCCACACCAGCAGCCCAGCTTGGGGAAACCCCTGGTAACCCTCAGGCAGCACCGGGAGGGCCATCTCAACAGCCCCAAATAAGACAAACACACCAAATAACAGAAAATGTTCTGAAAAGTAAATATCACTGGAACCACAGGCAACAAAAGTAGGCCAGGCCCTGCATGCTAACCCTAAAATGGGCAACTGCCTGCTAAAATAAAAGACTGAAGTAGGATCTCGAGTCTTCTCACATAATAAACAAAATGTTCAGGATGCAAACCAAAAGTTAGTAACAGAAGGACAATAGGAAAACTTCTAAAAACATAAAAATTAAGCATCCTGCTTCTAACAAATCCATGGGTCAAAGACCACGTCTCAAAGGAAATAAAAGAATACATAGAAAGGAGTGAAAATCAATGTAGGATGTGTCGTACATGAATGTGGCTAAAGCAGTGTTGCTGGGGAGATTCATAGCACTGAATGCTTACATTAGAAAGGAAGGAACTTCTCAGATTGGTAATCTAAAGTTCCTACCTCAAGAAACTAGAAAAGAAGAGAAAATAATCTCAAAGCAAGCAGAAAGAAATGGTAAAGAGCAGAAGTCAATGAAATAAAACAATAGGAAAATAGCAGAAGAAAATCCAGGTAACAAAATGGGTTCTCTGAAAACTCAACAAAATTGATAAATCTCTAGAAAGACTGACAAAACTTGAGAATACACAGGTCACCAACATCAAGAATGAAATGAGGGTATCACTGCACATTCTGCAGCTATTAAAAGGATGATATGGAAATACTGTGAGCAACCTTGTTTCTAAATCCAGCAACTTGACAGAAGTGGATCAAGTCCACTTGATCAAGTGGATCCTCAAAAAAAACCAAGCTACCAAAACTCAGCCAGATAATCTGAAAAATCCTATAACTATTGGATAATCTGAGTCATTTTATAACCATTAAAGAAATTGAATTCATAGTTTAAAAACTTCTAAGAAATCTCCAGGCCTAGATGGTTTCACTGGAGAATTCTACCAAACATTGAAAGAAAAATCAATATCAAATATGAACAATCTCTTCCAGAAAACAGAACAGGATAGAACACTGATCAACTCACTTTAGGAGTTCATAATTTATGAGGCCACTCTTACCTTGTTACACCACGTAAAGACTGTACAGATAAAACTATTGGTAAGTATCCCTCAGGAACTTAGATGCAGAAATCCCTAACAAAATATGAGGAAACTGAATACAACAATGTATAAAAAGAATTACACTCCGTGGCCAAGTTGGATTTATTTTAGGAATGCAAAGCTAGATCAATGGTCACAAATCAAACAATGGTATCCACCATATTAACAGATGAAAGAAGAATGATCATATAATGACATCAACTACAAAGAAACACTTGATAAAATCCAGCACTCATGACAAAAATTCTTTGCAAGAATAGAGGAAAATTACCTCAATGTGATAAAAAGCATATCTGAAAAACCTGTACTTAATGGTGAAAAACTGAACGGTTTCCCCCTTTCACCCCCACAACATTAGGAATAAGGCAAGGATGTCTGCTTTCACCACTCTTATTTAACATAGTAATGGAAGTTCTAGTCAGTGCAATATGGCAGGAAAAAGAAAAGGCATACGGATCAGAAAGGAAGAAATAAAACCGTCCTCATTTATACAGATGACCTAATCGTCTATATAGAAAGACCCAGAGAGTCTACCAAACCCCACCCCCAAAACTCCTAAAATTAGTGACTTAAGCAAGGTCATAACACACAATATCAACACATTTCTGTAAACTAACACTGAATGTATGGAAACCAAAATTAAAAGCACGATATCATTTGCCATTTCTCCTAAGAAAATGAAATGCTCAGGTATAGAATGTGTGTAAAATTTGCATGCTGAAAGTTACAAAATGGTGATAAAGGAAATCAAAGAAGACTTAAATAAATGGAGAGACCTACTGTGTCCATGGACTGGAAGATTCCACATCATAAAGATGTCAATTCTCTTTAACTTGATCTATAGATTTGATACAATTCCTATGAAATCCCAACGACGTGCTTCATAGACATAGACAAGCTTGTTCTAAAATTGATACAGAAATACATAAGACTTAGAGTAATTAAAACATTCTTGACAAAGGATAAGAGGACTCACTTGACTCAATATTGAGACTTGCTCTAAAGCTGCATTAACCAGGACAGTACAGTATTGGAAAGCATAGACACTGACTGCAACAGAAAGAAACCCAGAAACTGATCCACAGAAATATGCTCAACGGACTTTTGACAAATGTGAACATTCAGTTCAGTGGAGCCTGATTGCCTTTATTTATTTTTTTAATGTTTATTCTTGAGAGAGAGAGAGAGAGGGGGAGGGTCAGAGAGAGAGGGAGACACAGAATCTGAAGCAGGCTCCAGGCTCTGAGCTGTCAGCACAGAGCCCGACGTGGGGCTCGAACCCACGAACCGGGAGATCATGACCTGACCTGAGCCAAAGTCAGATGCCTCACCGACTGAGCCACCAGGTGCCCCAGATGATTGCTTTTAAAGATTGGCCTGGAGTAAGTAGTTATCTGCAAGCAAAAATCAAACTTTGACCTCAACCTTAAACTTGAAACAAAACTAACTCAGGGCGTCTGGATGGCTCGGTTGGTTAAGAAGCAGACTCTTGATTTCAGCTCAGGTGATCTCACACTTGGTGGAATCGAGCCCTCCATCAGGCTCGGTGCTGGTGGTGCAAAGCCTGCTTGAGATTCTCTCTCTGCCCCTTCCCCCCCCCCCGAAAATAAATAAACTTAAAACTAACTCAAAACAGATCATCTAAATGTAAAACATAAAACTATAGAAGTTTTAGGAAAAAAATATAGAAAAATGTTAAAGTTCCTGATTCCAAAGGAGACTTGAGCCAATGGAGAATAACGCTATGTTTTTGAATACGGAGACTCAAGATCATTAAGATGTCAATTTTCCATAAATTATAAATGTGGTAGGATTCCCGTAAAATAGTGCTGGAGTGTGATTTGCTTGTGTGTGTTTAACCGTGCGGAGAATGCTGTGTGCCTTTGGGGTGGGGGAGGGTGGGTTGTAAATTGAACAGACTGCTTCTAAGACTTATGCGAAGCAAAACATCCAAAAAAAAAAAAAAATTCTAAAGAAGAATGGCAAATAACTAGCTCTGGTAAATAAAACGCTGAAAAAAAAATCCATGATAATTAATGTTGTGGACACGCGGAATAAACACATAAATGCGACAGAATAAAAATCCTGCCTTGTCTTTGCATTTCCCATTCTTCATTTCACAGGAGTTTCATTCGCCCCAGGGTAAACCTGAAAGAACCCAGAAAGAAAAAAATCCATTGAATTTCAAAAAGATTTTTTTTAAAACGCTTAACTAAAGCATTTGTCTTAAAAGCCGAAACAGTTTTTAACTTCAGCAAACTTTTCTAGAGAGGAAAGCCTCTTTTAGCTTACAAATCATGGTTCTGAATATCAACCTCTTCATTAGGGGGTCAGGGGCACAGCTGAGTGCCTAGATGCCTTCAAGGAGGGGCTGAGGGAGGTCCAGGGGCCCTAGAGTAGTCATAAGGAAGGTGAGGTGCACGGACCACATTGGTTAAAGAGCACGAGACCAGGGTCCTCTCAGTTGATGGCACCTGGGGCACCTGGGTGGCTCTGTCGGTTGAGCATCTGACTCTTGATTTCGGCTCAGGTCATGATCTGATGGTTGTGAGACTGAGCCCCATGTCAGGCTCTCTGGTGAGCACGGAGCCTGCTTGGGATTTTCTCTCTCTGCCTCTCCCTCCACCCCATCTCTCTAAAGAAATAAACTTAAAAAAAAAAATAGATGCCACCAAAGATGACCACTGGGGGTCATGTATCTCCCTAGGATCCAACGCGGAGCAGTTAGAAGTGACCGGGGACTATAGTTCCCTCCTCTGTGGTAAGGAGACTAGAAGCCTTGAGCAGAACTTGACTGATTCACCCCGAGGAGAATGGGGAAAAAGGGGGGAGCAGGAATTGAATTCAATTATGTTTACTCATAAGGTGACTTATTCACTAAATTGCCCCAGTGTGCACGGAAAGGACTCGAGGCCTTTTCTTTTATCCGTCCGATTGGGAGCTCAGAATGACCAAATAGATTGAATTGTAGAACTTCTAAAAGTTAGGTGTTTATGCACCCACATGCGTTGGGTTTAAATTCATAATCACTTAACACCTTTTGATATTTCTGCATTTCAGAAATATTTTGCAATGAGAGTACTGTGTACTCATGTGTTTATTGTGTCTCTTTACAAATAGCTCAGGAGAGTAACTTTGACTTGATCAGCAGTTACAACTGCTAATCACCGTGTTATTCAACACCTATTTCGTCTCACAAGTTGAGTCTGAAGTTCACCCTCATTGTTTTATATATTTTTGAAGCGAAAAATGGTGAATAGTCTTTCATCATTACACGTCTAACTCAGTTGCTTTGTTTTTATGGAAGTTTCATGTCAAAAATCCTTTATTGTTGACTTTTTTTTTTTTTTTAGCTTTCCAGGAGTAATAATATTAACCTAATATATCAGAAAGATATTTTGTTGACCCTTTTTCATATTTTCATTGAGCTTTCTTTCCTTGCCTTTGTGACTGGGCTTGTGAAGGGCTCAAGACCCAATGTGAGGGACGTTTTCTGAATTCCTGCCCCCTGCCCTGACCGTCCCCTGGTCCCTCTGCTTTCTCCTACTCTCCTCTCACTGGAAGCTCCCATTTGGATCTGCCTGTCATTTTTCTTTCTTCTTACTCGATTTCACAGCGTTCTTTGAGCAGTCTGCTCCCTGAGCCATCTGTCTGCTCTTCTTCTGAGCCCCTTGGTCATCCTGTCCATGGGGGCGGGGCATTGCTGTCAGCCCCACAAGGACTTCTTTGTGTAGCTTGTGTTCAGCCAGAGGAAGCAAAGGGTCAGACCCAGTCATGTGCGCTGTTTCTCTGGCCAGAGCTTCACGACTCTCACACGTGGTTAGGAGTCCCCGGTGCGTAAATTCCCTTCTCCTCCACCCCCAATTTCCCTTCCCTTGAAGCCCCACATGTGAGTTACAGGAAACTTGCAGGGTGTTGCTAGAAAACCTTCTCTCTAGAAGGTTTTTAGCTCATCCCAAACCCATTTCCTGAAAGATAGCTCTCTTTTTGCTTCCCTTATCTTCTTAAAACACAAGGCGATCAGTTTTTGGCCCAGTCTCCATTTTAATAACCACTGGTTCAAGCATCCAGTTTATGTTAAAAGAAGATTCAGTCAAGTGTGATTTTAAAGTGGTTTATACTTCAGGGGAGTGGACTGGTCATTTTAAATGGAAGCTTTTGAGATGAACACTAGATCACGCTCTGACCTTGTAGCTATCTCCTGGAATAGAGCCAATGGGCAACTGTTCACAGGCCTGCAGAGTGACTTATGTTTTTGTTATGTTAACAAAGAGGTTGAGGAAGTAAGAGTCGATTATTAGAAGCCGGCCCCCAGCCTCACTTTTGCTCTGGCCCTGGCTGCGAGGAGTGAGATTTCGCCAATCACTTGAAGCCGTGGCCGTGTAACATTACCTATAAGCTCCCGTGCGGAAGAGCCGCATGCCTATTTGGGTAGAGATTTCATCTTAGGGAAGGGATTTCCTCCCCACCACTCTCCTCAGAGCATCGTGGACTTCTTTGTTTCTCAGACTGTACACCACAGGGTTCAGCAATGGTGTTATCACGGTGTAGGTCACTGAGATTAACTGGTCCTGATCCTTGGTGTTCTCTGACTTGGGCTTGAAGTATGCAATAGAAGCGCAGCCATAGTGGACAATGACCACCATGAGGTGGGAGGAGCAAGTGGCAAAGGCTTTCTTCCGGCCCTCAGCTGAGGCAATCTTGAGGATGGTGGAGATGATGAGGACATAGGAGATGAGGAGGAAAGTGGCAGGGGCTGTGATGGCCAAGAGGCTTACAGTTAAGGTCAAGATATCATTAACGATTGGAGTAACACAGGCTAAATCCAACACAGGTCGAACATCACAGAAGAAGTGCTCAATCAGCGAGTTACAGAAAGGCAGTCGGAAGATGGCCACAGCCTGAACCAGAGAGAGCAAGAACCCCGAGGCACAGACCGAGGACGCCAGAATGGTACAGGCCCTCCAATTCATGACGATTGAGTAACGAAGTGGGTTGCAGATGGCCACGTAGCGATCAAACCCCATGACTGCTAGCAGGAGGCAGTTGGTGATGGCAAAGCCAAGGAAGAAAAAGAGCTGAGTCCCACAGCCCACCAGGGAGATGGACTGGCTCAGACCCACGAGGCCGGAAAGCATGCGTGGGATGATGACCAGGGAATAGCAAGTCTCTGATGTGGAGAGAACACTTAGAAAGAAGTACATGGGGGTGTGGAGGTGGTGGTCAACACGGATAATAGTCACGATGATGACATTGCAGGCCAGAGTTAAGAGGTACAGGGTTAGAAACACGGCAAACAGTATGAGTTGATGTTCTCGGAAGTTGGAGAAACCTTGCAAAACAAACCCCCTCACCTCTGTGTGATTGGCTGTCTTCATTGAGGACGTCAGATGAGAAGGGTAAAGAGAAGGTTGACACTATCCCTTTGCACCAAAGACCACCACGTCCCCTGGTGAGCACACTGTCAAGAGCAAAGATTCAGTAGCTCAAAACAGGTTCGAAACTTCATGAATCAACCGTCTTTCCCAGGGGCGTGGAAGACTCGGTCCTAGAACTGAAGTAAAGATATCAAAAATCTGAGCAACAGTATTTGAAAGTTTGAGGGAAAGCATTCTTTGCAAGGACACCTGACCCTGTGGATGGCCCATGAAGTTGGTCTAGATTTTCTTAAAATGTTGACCACATTCTCAGGGGACGGTGTGATTAAGTTAGAGACTATGAGATAGACACACAAAAAAGCTTGAAAAATTGGAAATGTTTGGAAATCTATAGTTCAAAGAGGAACTTAAAACGGAAGTTAGGAAGTTAGGAGGTTTTTAGAATTAAATAGTAATGGAAGAACCACGTAGCAGAACGTGCATTGTGCATTCAGAACGTTATCAGAAGAAAGTTTATCATGGAAAATGCTTGTTTTTTTAAAACTGAAAATTGATGAGAACTCATCCTGAGAAGTTATAAAAATAACAGAGTAGGAGGGGAAAAACAGGCGCCTGGGTGGCTCATTCTGATGAGCGTCTGACTCTTGATTTTGGCTCCGGTCATGATCTCATGGTTTGTGAGTCTGAGCCCCAGATGCGTTGAGCATGGAGCCTGCTTGAGATTCTCATATTCATTCATTCTCTCGCTCTCTCTCTGTCTCCCCCCCCTCCCCTTCTCTCCCCCCTCCTTCCCCTTCTTCCTCTGCCCCTCTCCCCTGCTTGTGTGCACACTTTTTCTAAAATTAAAAAAAACAAAATGAATAATGATGAAACAGATGTTAATGATAAAATATAGAAGATCTACAAAGGTAAATTTTAGGTAAACTCCTAGTGAAAATCTGATCAAGAAAAACAAGTGAAGACATAAACTGGATTATGAATAAATGAAGGGACACTGTTACAGAAGCTTCAGACACAGAAAGATGAACGGTAACATTATGAACAACTTTACCTCAATATATTTCTAAACTTCAATGAAACGGATACATTTCTAAAAAAATTATCAACTTTGAATCAAGAAGTAGAAAACCTGAAAACTTTTTTAAGAAATAAAGACAGTAATGGGGCCCCTGGGTGGCTCAGTCGGTTAAGCGTCCGACTTCGGCTCAGGTCATGCTCTCACGGTTTGTGGGTTCAAGCCCCACGTCGGGCTCTTTGCTCACAGCTCAGAGCCTGGAGCCTGCTTCGGATTCTGTGTCTCCCTCTCTCTGCCCCTCCCCTGCTCACACTCTGTCTCTCTCTGTGTCTCAAAAATAAATAAACATAAAAAAATTAAAAACAGAAAAAGCAGTGAAAAAAATCTATAAATAAACCTCTAGGACAAGGTAAATTTACCAGTAAGTGCTATGAAACATTACAAGATAAGCTGATTTCAATACGAAACAGATTTCTATGTTAGGTAGTAAAGAAGAAGTCCTCCTTACCTCCTTTTACAAAGCTGGAATTATCCTGACGACAAATTTAACAGGCCGATCTCACGGATCTAGGTGTAAAACTCTTAAGCAATTATTATCAAGCCAAATCCAGCAATGTATAAAATGGGTACATGACCAAGTTGGTTTTGTTTCAGAATGCGAAATTTGTTTAACATTAAAATGATCCAATAACGTATTTCCTCAAACTGTTTAAAGGGGAAAAGTCATGTGATTATTTCAATAGCTGCCAAAAAGGCATTTTTAAAATTGAGTGTCTACTTATAAGAAGAACCCTGAACCAACTAAGAATAAAAGATTTTCTTTAAGCTCGTAAAGCATGTGTACAGAAGTTCAGCCAACATACACTTCGTGGTAAGATACTAAAGGATTCTCTGTGAGATTGGGAATGAGATAAGGGTGACTGCTTTATCCACCTCCTTCAACATTGAACTGTACGTCCTAGCCAACCCAGTAAGCCACGAAAAAGAAATTAAAGATATAAGGATTGAGAAGGAAGAAACTCTTTACAGATGATGTGCTTGTGCACACAGAAAATCCAAAAGAACCTACTGATAAATTAAACATTATTAAGAGAGTTTAGCAAGCTTTCTGGTACAAAATTTATAGAAATCCATTGAATTTCTGTACTTCAGCAAACTGATAGCAAATTAAAGAGGCTGTCATTTATAGTAGCTTAAAAATATCAAGTACGTAGGAATAAAGGCCTTCACCAAGAAAATTACAAAACCTTAATGAGGAACACTAAAGAGAACTGAAGTAATGGAACAATGGACCCCACTGATGAGTTGGAAGATCTAAGATTATGAAGATTCCAATTCATCAGAAATCTATGAGTTCCTAGATCTGTGGTTGACAAATCAGTCGAGTTCAATCAGAATCTCCGATGGATTGCTGTTGGTTGGTTGGTAGCTTCATAACTGATCCTAAAATTTATATGAATGTACTAAGATCTGAGAGAAGCCAAAACACTCTTGAAGAACAGATGATTGGCCTTTCAAATATTATTACTTATTAGGCACCAGTCATTAAGAAGGTGTGGTGTTGGCACAGAGGTGAAGAGTCACACTCGTGGAAGAAGACAGAGCTCTGAAATATGGGAACTCTTCATGCCAGGGCTGGCACTGTAGGTTGGTGGATTAGTCAATGATCTTGGAATTATTGCCTGTCTGTATGGGGGGAAATGAAATTAGATCGCACCATAAAAACATTAATTTCAAATGTATTAAAAAACCTAGGAAGAAGCAAAACGCCCTATGAAACGTTTAGCAGATCATATATGAGAATGTTTATAAAGCTCTGGGTAAGAGATACAAAACATAAAGGAAAATAATGATACATTCTGTTACATAAACATTAACTTCCATGTTTCAAAATAAAGTACAAGAAAAAGGGGCGGGAACAAGTAAATATATATATTAAAAAACCACAAATAAAACACTAGTATCTAGAGTATCTAGAGTTTGAAACACCAAAAAGGGAAAAAAAAAAAAAGATCAGCTTAATATAATGATAGATTTAGCAAGTGTATAGGAATCCCACATTAGGGGACGCACAGATGGCATGTGAACAGATTTTTAACGTCATTAGTAGCCAGGGGAAAATAGACCGCAGACCACAATTTCACACCGATCAGGCTGCGAAAAAGTCAAAGCTATCACAAATAAAGAGCACTGGAGGTTCTGGTTCCCTGCTGGAAGGAGAGTGAGTTGACACAATCATTTTGGAAAACAGTTTGACATTACCTGTTCAAGTTGCAAACCAACGGCCCTATAGGTGCCAGCCATTCCACCATTAGAATTTAATCCAGAACAACTAAAGACACACAAAGTTAAAACAGCTTTGTTTATAATAGGGGAAGCAAAACAAACAACAACCCTGAAAAAACCAAACGTTGTTGAGAAGCAGAAAGGATAAAGTAAACCCTACAATATATTATGGAACAGCAAACGAATTAATTATAAAACAGGGGTGCGCAAACACAGCCCAGGGGCCAGTGGTCTGTTTTGTAAATAAAGCTTTATTGGGACCCAGTCACACCCACTTGTCTACATGTTGTGTAAATTGCATTCACGCTGTGGCAGTGAAACTGAGTAGCTTCAGCAGGAGACTGTATGGCTCACAGAGACTAACATGTTTACCACCTGGTCCTTTACAGAAAAGGTCCACGGATCCTGTTAAAGATTCCTAAGGGCACTGGTTACAGTTTCAGACTTCAGCATAGATGAATCTCACAACCATAATGTTGAATAACAGAAGCCAATCACAGACACTTGTGTGTGTGTGTGTGTGTGTGTGTGTGTGTGTCCCATTGATGTAATGTTCAAAAGAAGGCACGACTAAATAATATATTATTTAGGGATAATCTGTTTCTTTATAAATGTGGGAGTACTTTAATCTAAAATTCATGATCGTGACTATTTGGTGAGTATTTGAAGTATTTGAAAGGAGCGTCTATGAGGCTTCTAGATTTACAGTGATCTTTAGTTTCTTAGCCCGGGGAGAGGGTAGCTAGGTGTTTGCTATTTTTCTTAAAATGCACATTTGTTTTGTATACTCTAATGCATACCCTATTCTACAATAAAAATTTTAAATTATACGTCAAGGAAAGTGTTCATGATATTGTTAAGTGGGGAAAATATCACAAAACAGTAAAAGTCATATGATCCCAATTTTGTAAAGAAAGTAAAGTTCTATATTCACGTGTACGTGAATATGTATGTATACAAAAAAAATGAAAATTAAGTAAATGAGAGGCAACTGGGTGGCCCAATTGGTTGGGCATGTGACTCTTGATCTCGGTCCAAGTCGTGATCCCAGGGTCACAGGAACAAGTCCCACATCTGTGCTTGGCGCTCTTTCTCCCTCTTTCTCCTCTCCCTCCCTCTCCCTCCCTCTCCCTCCTCTTCTTTCCCTCCCTTGCTCATGCTCACTCCCTTGCTCTCTCTCTAAAGAAATATAAATATGTATAAATGAATATGTGTGACATTTGTAAACAGAAACTAATAAGGTATTTTAAAAATCTGTACTATGTAGCTTTTAAATGATACCCTGAAAATTAGGTAATTCAATGGGAAATAAGTTATAAAACAGGATATGATGTATACAAAATTACCTGAGTTAGATGAAAATGTGCCTAGAAAAGATGCTGAATGGAAATCCTCTAAATGTTAGTAGCGTGTGATTCTGCATGGTAAACTTATGGGTGAATTTTTGCTGTCTCCTGAATTTCCCAAAGTGTCCATAATAAATATATATTATGCAGTGGGATAAGGTAGCTTCAATTTCTTTTAAGCCTCCCTTGGGGTAATTCTCCTCACCCTCTTTCCATCCAGGCATCCCGCCCATCTTGGTTCTCTCAGGCTTTCATTCATTTGTACATGATAACACTTGTCACATTCAATTGAAATGATTTATTATCTCACTTTTCAACTAGATTGTAAGTTTTTTTGATGACAGATCCTACTTAGTCGTTTCCACATACCTGGAACTTGGCTCAATTTTTGCCGTACGTCAGGCCTTTGATCCCTGTGTCAAAGGAACTGATAAGGAAAACTCTGGAGGTACTTCTGGTCTGAATGAGTCCCCCCCCCAACCTCTGCCAAGTACTTCCAGCAGTACTGACAGCGATGGGTGGAAGTCAGAACAGTAGACTCAAGTGAGCATCTCGACCTCAGAGCTGGAGAGAGGAGAGGTGAGGACGTGACTTGCCCATCAGGGGGGCATTGGAGACACATGGAGCTTGTGAAGCACTCAAGCAAAAGATGGACATGTGGCTGACAGGCGGACAGGAAGGGAGAGAATCTGCAGGCTCACTGAAGTTGAGAAGGTTCCAGGGGACAAAGATGGAACTATATAGGAAGACATGGGTGGCTGAGCTAAGTATTGGCAAACCATTATCATCAACATAGACCATTGATCTTGGGTTAGTTTTCCAAATCTCAATCTGACTTTTGGTGGATAGCTCTTTTCTCTAAAAAGATTGTAGAAATGTATATGAGTTTTTTACATTTGACAGTTTCCTTTATTTATCAAAGTAATAATGCACCTACTACTTAGAAGTAACTCTGGGGTAGAAATGTGGGGACACTTAATCCCCAAAAGGATACAGGATGCCTGATAGCACTCATCTAGTTCACGGCAAAGATAACCTGGGGGCCCAGCTCTCTTTGCCCAGTACTGAGTCCTTTGCTCTTGAGAGGGCGTAATACTGGAGGACCTTTCTGTCCCAGCTGAGATACCGATAGGTGTAACGCTGACACGGGAAGCGGGTGAGTCTTCTTAAGGAAGACATTAAGAAACAGGAAGTCACTGTATCTTGTTCTGGGTTGTTTTTGATATCTCTGTGAAGGGATGCAGACTTAATAAGTATTACCCAATTTCCTTTTAGTTCCTAACGTAGCTACTAACATCTTGTTGAGGGGGGGAGGGTGGGAGGCAAGGCTCAGGGGGATTTGGTGTCCCCTTTTTTCCTCTTTTTCTATCTCAAGGACAGCGTCTCCTCCTCTAGAATCTCCAGCCCCAGCCCAGTTCACGTCCGTGTCTCTTTCTCTCCCCCCCCCCAACACAGATTATGCCAAGCATATTTTTCTGGAAGCAGTGATCTGATCTGGATGCCCCATGTTGCACTGACAAACGAAAGCAGGGCAGAGAACCTGACCCAGAATTAAGCATTATAAGTAAGAGGAGTCAAGGCAGGGTATAGACCTCAGAGGCCGGCGCAGCAATAAAGTTGTCTGGGGTCATTAGAAACCAAACTGGAGAAACGAACATCTGGTTAAGATACCTGCCAGCCTGTGAAGACAGACTACATTGTTTAAAGTTAGCAATTACCCTACAAAGAAATAAAATACTCATTTTATCGGTGGAGAATCTGAGGGTCAGAAGGATGAACCACTTATCATACGTTTCTAGTAATGATAAGAGCAGGTGTGAAACACAGGTCTCCAAATCCACTCGCTTGCATTGAATCCAAACCACGCCGAATGAATGTTCAGATGAGAGCTTCAGGTTATGGGGAGGGAGGTACCAGCTGTCGGAAAACTGCCTGACCCTCAGCCTCATTCACTCGAGACACCAGGGACATCGGTAGTAGATGACAAGTCTGGGATTATAGAGGTTGTCTTATTTTTCTCCCCCATCCACGATTTTTAATAGGTTCCCTCATTATTTACTTACGGGCAGGAGAACAGTCTCTTCCACTTTATAGGCTCCTGGGCTCAGTCGGCAAAGTGGGAAACTCTAAAGTTCAAGAAAAGCATCAGAAAACCAGAACAGGAAAACGAAGAAGCTTAGAATGTCTAAAATCAATTCTCTCCTGGGTTTTTCTACCGACAGCCACTTACTTCCTGCAAAGTTGGCAAAGGAGGCAAATTCTCTGAGTTGCAGATCTACCTTAACTTTTTAAACAAAAAACTCAGAAGAGGACTCTTCACAAGGTCTGGGGTGGGGGGGTGCGGGGAGGAGAACTCGAAACCCCGGCCTAGAAGTGCATCATTTCCTGAGTGTCTAAAGGAAGCTCGGGGTATGGTGACAGGCTCAAAGCCCGGAGCATTGATTCCTCTGGCCTCAGAAGATCCTCCTGCAGAGCTGAAGCCTCTTTAGAAACCCCAGATCCGGGCATTCAGTCTGTGAATTCCCAAATCCCTCTGATCCAGGACTCCAGGGATATCCCCTTGAGAATCGTTCCAGGGCACAGAGGGCAGCGCAGAAAGAGTTTGAGGCTCTATCCCAGGGGACTGATTAGGAGCTTGGGCAATTAGTAGAACAAAACTCTACCTTTGTTGACTGATTCGCAAGAGCGGTTAGCCTCGTAGAAACAAATACGTTTTGCTAAAACTCTAACGAGCGCAGGAGACACCTGCCAAACGCGTGCCTATTAGTCTACATCTGAGGACCGTGCCTTCATTTATTGAAGTAACAAAGAGTAACGCACAGTTCCAGGCACTGTGCTGGGCATTGGTGGTGCAAGTGTGACAAAGACAGTCACGGCATTTGCTTGCATGGAGCTCATCATTAATGTATTAGTCCACCGGGTATTGTGCAGATTAGTAAAAGGAGCCTCCTCTGCATAGACGCAGCCCGTGGGCACCCCTCTTGTTGAGGAGACAGCGTATTTTGGCAGCTGGTAGAAGGGCATCCCTTCACGTGGACGGCTCCGTATTGGGATGTACCACTGGTCGAGTGATGATGGGCCGCCTTTATCCCTCCCGCTGTCCCTTGGTTCGGTATCTTTGTATCGTCTATGGCGGCCACACCAGGCAGGTTTCAAACATCCAAGGTCACAAATAAACACATTATTACAAACAGCGACACATGCCACAAAGGAAGAACAGAGTTTTGCGAGAGCACAGAATAAAGGGGGTGACGTTTTGCTAGTCTGGGAAGTGTAAATATTCCTCTGAGTGGTGATTTTGCGCTGGGGTCTTTAAGATGAGTGAAGGTCAACTAGACGAAGTTAGGGAAGAGAACTGGAGGCAGAGAAAAACAGGAGGGAAGGACTTGATTGTTGATAATGCGTCGTTTCAAGAACTGAAGGAAAGCCCAATTGTGCACAGAGAGCTCGAGGGAGAGATGAATTTGGGTGTGAGGATGTGAGTATACGGGTCACACAGCACTTGGTGCTTATGGGGCAATGTGGAGCCAGCAAAGCTTTTAAGGAGGCAACGGCACAGTCCGATGTGCTCTCTAAAGCATCTGGTTGAGAAGTGGGAAATGAATTGGACAGGAGCAAGTTTGGGACCGGGTTAGGCGGCTGCCACGGTTGTCCAGTGCGCACACGACAGGAGCTAGGGCCACGGCAGCAGGCACGGAGTCACCGACTCCCTGGGATAAGAGAGACCAGTTCACAAGCGGGCACCCTAGGGGGTGTGGTCAAGTGACCTGCCTCCTCCAGGACTCAGACGTGATTCAGGAAGCATTTCTCAGAAGAATGCCCATCTAGAGAAGGAAAGTATGATTTTTTTAAAACAAAAAAATCCGAGGATTCTGTGCTGTGATCCTCCTCTTGAGGCTGGACAGAATCCTGACTTCATTCATTTTAATGGCGAATAAGTCTCTCACCCAATTCCCAGACTGGAGACAGTTCACATCCCCAGAACTCAAGTTAGTGTGTGTGTGTGTGTGTGTGTGTGTGTGTGTGTGTGTGTGTAGAATGGCAGTGATCGCACAAAAGGGGATCTCAAATAGAAGCTATAGAAAAGGAGCAAATGCAAACTCTAGATTTGAAAACTATAATAACTGGAATTTCAGGCATCAACAGTAGATCTGAGCTAGCAGAAGAAAGAAGCAGGAAGCCTGAAAATCAATCCTAGAAATCACCCAGCCTTCAGAACAGAAATAGAAGCATGAAAACAGAGGGAATCTCCCAGACCTTTGGGGACAAAGGAAACATCCCAGCATTGGTGTGATGGGATTCCCAGAAAACAAGGCAGAAAAAAAAAAACTTAAATAAATAATGGCTGAAAACCTCCCAAATCTGATGAAAACCATTAACAGATTCAAGAAACCCAACAAACCCTGAGTGGGATAAATGCAAAGAGAACCACATCCAACTGCTGAAAGCCATGTACAGACTAATCTTGAAAACCGAAGAAAAGTGACTCACCCTCATGTACAGAGAAAAAGCGTGATTAATAGTGACTTCCCGACAGGAAACAAAATTGAGACCAGAGGAGAGTGAAATGGCATTCAGATTGTCAAGGGGAAAAAACAATTAACAACGACAACAAAATCTGAATCTAGCAACAATATCCTTAAAAAAATGAAGGAAAATTAAGGTGTATCTAGATAAAAAGATGGAGAGAATTTTTGCCAGCAGACCTACCCCGCAAGAAATACTAGACGTTCTTTTGCCTGAACGGAAACGGCAGTTGACAATAACTCATTTCCATAAAGAAGAATGAATAAAACCAGAAATGCTGCCTATCATAACATGTATAAGTAATCATACAAGAGTGTGTATGTGTGTGTTTATGTGTCCACATTTTTAGGTTCCTCCTGTAGTAATGTTTTTAGAGGAAAACAGACCATCATTCGAAGCGGTTGTATTGTTATAATACTGTATGGCTTTATAAATTGGATATATAAAAATAAAGATGTTACATGACGATAGTGCAAGGGCATAAGAGGAAGAAACGGAGGCGTATTTCCATTTTGCCGTATTTCATTGAAATCAACTTTGTATTAACCTGAACAACATTGTGATAATTTAAACATGCATAGAACAAGCACTCAAAAAAAAATATCCAGTTTTAAAATCAACAAAAGAATCAATAGGGTACAATAAAAAAGTTGTTTAACAGAAAAGGCAGTAAAGGGGAATAGAGGAATGTAAAACACATGAAATTTGGAAAACAGCTAGTGACATGGAAGACAGTGCTTCATTCACACTGTTTATTACATTAAACATGAACGCACCGACGACTCTTGGTTTCTGTTCAGGTCCTGATCTCACAGTTTGTGAGTGCGAGCCCTGCATAGGGCTCTGTGCAGCCAATGTGGAGCCTGCTTGGGATTTCCTTTCTCTCTCTCTCTCTCTCTCTCTCTCTCTCTCTGCCCCTCCCCTGCTCGCTCTGTCTCTCTCTCTCTCTCAAAATAAGTAAACTTAAAAAAAAAGGTGAACACATTGAATCATCAAGTCGAAAGGGAAAGATTGTCAGAATGGATTTTAAAAAGCAAGATGTAGTTGATAAGTTGTTTACAGGCAGTACCTTTAGAGTCAGAGACACAGATACTTTGAAAGTCACGGTGGTAAATAGATACGCCACGCAAACAGTAACCACAGGAGAGCTGTGTTAATATCAGACAAAATAGACTTTGAGACAAGGGATGTTACAAGAGACAAACATTTATGATAAAAGAGTCACTCTGTTAGGAAGATATAAAATTATGAAGGTATACGCACCTGAGAGCAGATACCAGAAATCCATGAAAAGGACAGATTGAAAGGAGAAATAGACCACACAACAAATATAGTTGGAGAGCTCAATAATTCTACTTTAGTAATTTATAGAACAATCAGAGAATCCACAAGGATGGAGAATACATGAACAACATCGCCAGATGACTTGACCTGACAGTTCTGGAAAACTACACCTGAAAAGAGCAGAATGTGTATTGTTTTTGAGTACATGTGGCACGTTCTCCAGGCTAGACCGTAGGGCAGGTCACAAAATAAGCTTCAAATTTTTAAAAATGGACATCTTCTTTTCTGATGTTTACATAAAACAATAACTTTCTTTTGATTAGTGTTTGCATGGTATTTTTTCCATTCTTTTATATTTAATCTTTCTGTATGCTGACAAGGTATGTCTTCTATAAACAGAATTTTGTTTTCTTATCCCGTGTGACAGTTTTTGTGTACTAATTGGATTATTATTTTGCATTTAATGAAATTTACATTTTTATATTATAACAAAATTACCGATATCTTTGGGTTTTACGTATGTTACCATTTGTTTTCTACTTTTCCCATTTTTTAGATACCTTTCCTTTTTATCTTATTTTGGAATAATCAAGTATTTTTATTATTCCTTTTACTTGTTCCTTACACATCACTTTAATGTTTATTTTAGAGATTATATTTCAAGGACCATGCCACGATTATGTGAAACCTGAATTTGATTTATCCCTATCTTAATGTTGTTACTGTGTATTTTCATTCCACAAGTATTTAGACATTCACAAGATATTAATTAATTGGATAATATTACGTATAATATTAATTTATGCTTTCCATACATTTATCTTTTATGCTGAAATTCATTTTGGTTATTTTTTGTTTTGGTTTCTGTCTGGCATGAATTTTCCTTCCATCTGAAGAACCCCAGGGGCACCTGGGGGGCTCAGTTGGTTAAGTGAAGAACCCCAGCTCATAGTTCTTTAGTGCAAGTCTTCCGGTGAGGAATTCTCTCATTTTTTCCATTTCCGAAGCTGTTTTTATTTTGGCTTTTCTTCGTGCATGATATTTTCCTGGAGTCTAGAATTCTCCTTTGGCAGCTACTTCCTTTCAGCCCTTCGATATCATTCCATGGATTTCTGTTTCTTATTACTGCTGTTCAGAAGCCAGTTAACAGTCTTATTGTTATTCCTTGAAAATAGTGTATCTTTTTCCTCTACCTACTTTTAAGCCTTTTTCTTTTTTGGCCATCTTACACGGTATGTGTGCATGCATTTTGTTGGGGTGGGAGGTGTGTGTGTATATGTTTTGCATGGAGTTCAGCGTCATTCTTGACTCTCTGTCCTGATATTGTCCTCAGGTTTGGAAAACTGAGAACATGTTTCTGCATCTGTTGCTTCTGGTACATTCCATCTCTCTCTCCTGTCTACCCATAACTCCAATTACACATACGCTAGACCTTTCACCAGGTTCTCTATGCCTCCTGTGCTCTTGAATATATATTGCACATTCTTTCTCCCTCCCTGTGCTTCTGCTTGGATATTTCCTACTCACATGCTTCTCATTCAGTGATTTTTTATCTCTAGTTTTTTTCTTTTTTATAGTGAAACTTTTTAAAAAGGTTTATTTATTTATTTTGAGAGAGACAGAGACAGCATGAGTGGGGGAGGGGCAGAGAGAAAGGGAGAGAGAGAATCCCAAGCGGGCTCCGCGCTGTCAGCACAGAGCTCGATGCGGGGCTCAGACTCCTGAACCGTGAGATCATGACCTGAGCCAAAGTCGGATGCTTAACCGACTGAGCCCCCCAGGCACTCCTATCTCTGGTTTCTTTCTAATGTGCTGTTAAAATATTCTATTGAGTTCTTAGTTTCAGTTATTACAGTTTTTACTTCTGATGTTTTCACTTTATTTAAAAAAATATATTTTCCAGTGCTCTGTTGTGGTTCCACAATCTGCCAGCTATTTCCTTCAACACAATAAAAATTAGTTTTTTATTGCTTTGCAACAAATTACCACATACTTTTTTTTTTTACATGTGGCAAATTTACATTCATTTTCTAATATTCTGTCTCAAATAACCACAGATTTAATAGCTTGTAACAACACAGACATGTTATGTCACAGTCCCCACGGCTCAGGCGCTCCGGGTCCCCCGCTCTCTGTCACGGTCCCCGCGGCTCAGGTGCTCCGGGTCCCCCGCTCTCTGTCACGGTCCCCGCGGCTCAGGTGCTCCAGGTCCCCCGCTCTCTGTCATGGTCCCCATGGCTCAGGTGCCTTGGATCCCTTGCTCTCTGTCACGGTCCCCGTGGCTCAGGCGCTCCGGGTCCCCTGCTCTCTGTCACGGTCCCCGCGGCTCAGGTGTTCTGGGTCCCCTGCTCAGGGTCTCAAAAACCTGAAAGCACAATGTCAGCCCAGCCGCATTTCCTTCTGGACCTGGGCGTTCTCTTCCAAATTCACGTGGTCGTCGGCGGATTCATTCCTCGTGGTTGTAGGACTGAGGCCGTGTTTGCTCACTGGCTGTCACCGGAGATCAGTTCCCCCAAGTGCCCACATTGCTTGCCACATGGCCCCCTTGGGAGTCCTCTCAAAACGTGGCCACTTACCTCTGCAGAGTCAGCAAGGGAGGGTCTCCGTTCTGCTAAGACAGATTTTTATAGGACGTGATGTAAGCATCAGAGTGACATCCCGTCACCTGTCTGTCCTCTGTTGGGAAGAGGCAAGTTACGGTTGTGCCCATGCTCAGGAGGAGACGATGGTCCGGGGGTGTGTATCTCGGAGTTCTCAGAGCCTTAAAACGGGAACTTTTTTGGTGAATCTATTTCTATTGAGTGCTTTCTTTTTTCCTTCTTGATCTTTAGCCCTGTGGTCTTTTCTCCTGGTACAGTTAGTGCATCTTCACTGCACCCTGCATGCACAATATCGGGGGTCCTCCAGCCCTCCCCGCCCCCTCCCCGGAGGGGGCCTGGTAGTAAATAATGTAGGACTTGTGGACCCAAAGTCTCTCTTGCATCTACTTAATGCTGCTGTGGTCGCGTAAAAGCAACCACAGGCGGCATGTGGGGGCGGGGTGGCTTTTTTTCTTTTAATTTTTTTACTGTTTATTTTTGAGACAGAGACAGAGCATGAGCGGGGGAGGGGCAGAGAGAGGGAGAGAGGGGCAGAGGGAGGGGCTCGAACTCACAAACCGCGAGACCGTGACCCAAGCCGAAGTCAGACACTTAACCCACTGAGCCACCCAGGCGCCCTGGGAGTGTGGCTTTGACTAAGAAACAAACACAACTTGAATTATGGTCACTGAAATATGACTTTCATACAATTTTCACGCCACACAATGTTATTCTTTAAAAGTTCTTTCTTTCGATCATTACAAAATATATGGCCCATTACACAGCACGTAGGCCGTGCAAAAACCGATGGTGGGTTCATGGGCCGGCAGGCAGTAGTTGGCTTACCCTGCTGTAAGTGAAAAAGCAGTGAAGATAAATTGAGGCTCTACGTTATATTATCTTCCTCTGTTTTACTTCCCAGCAGGTAGTTAGACGACGGGCGAGAACATATTAATAAGCAGGGATTACGTGAAATTGAAGCTGGTTTCAGTCTTTGTGAGGGTTAGTTTCTTTCTACTTTACCTCTCAGTGGAAATACAGCCCTTAAGCATTTGGAGACCACCAGATGACCAGATGCTCTGCTCTCTCTTTTTCTTTTTTTTTGTTGAGTGTTTGGACCAAAGCCTCTGAGCAACAAATTACAGTTCCTTGAAGAAACTGCAAACAGTGGGTGTCGGGCTGACATTTCTACATATCCTTTCTTTATGGAATCTTGGCCCCTCCATTATTCACCGACTTAGAAGCTACACCACCTCTTTCTTTATTTTTTTTTTATTTTTTTTAATGTGTATTTAGTTTTCAGAGAGAGAGAGAGAGACAGAGTGCAGGCAGGGGAGGGGCAGAGAGAGAGGGAGACACAGAATCAGAAGCAGGATTCAGGCTCTGAGCTGTCAGCCCAGAGCCCGACGCGGGGCTCAAACCCACGAACCGGGAGATCATGCCCTGAGCTGAAGTCGGACGCTCAACCGACTGAGCCCCCCAGGCGCCCCAAAGCTACACCACTTCTTATGGTCATTAGAACATCGTTGCAGAGATGGAAGAGAGATAATTCCATCCTTCTATTGGAGGCAGATGTGGAGAGTTAGCGGTGGGGGTGGGGGGAGGGGGGAGGACCCTGGGAAGGGCCCCTTATTCCACTTCCTGATTGAGCCTCAGTTTCTTCATTTGTAAAGTGGGGATAGTAATATTGAATATTTACCTACTTCATCATGTTATTGCAAGTCACCCAAAGCCACGTGAAGGGTGCAGAGCGAGAGCAACTTCCGGGGGGACGTCGCCGTCCTCCCCGTCGCCACATGTGACTCCATCACCCGCAGGCGCGTCAGGAGGCTCGGGTCAGAGGAGCATCCGTCCAGACGCCAGTCAGATTCGTGGCAGATCTGGACGCTGAACCTGGGGAAACAGAGCCCCTAGTCTAATGCTTTTGCACCATCACCAGGCTGCCTTCCTGGATCGTCCTCGCCCGTGGCACCGCCGTTGAGCACAATTTCAAGTTAAATTCGGTCTCAGCGGTAGTCACGGAGGACTTCACCGTGTCCGGACGTGTGCTACTGTTTCTCCTGAAGCCAGATTTCCCGGTTGGAGTCCTGGTTCCTCATGTATGAGCTCGGTGTCCTAGAGAAAGTTCCACAATGTCTCTGTGCCTGTTTTCTCTCCTGAAGAGGAATGTAGCTACGCTCCCTTGCAGATTGATCACTAGGATTAGATGAACTAACATATGTACACTGCCCAGTTTAGTACCGAGCAGGTAAGAAGCACGTATCATAAGTGTTAGTAATTATTTTGATGAGTAGCAGCTGTAAGTACCCTGAGAGAAAAGATGGAGAGTCTCTGAAGATGCTTTATAATTGAATTACGGATGTGAGGCCAATGTGAAGAGTATGACTAAAGAGTTAAAAATATGTGATGCTTGAGCGCCAACTTTTGCCTAGTTCAAAGCCCTTGACGCTCGCTGACGTCTGTGTGGGCTGCGGGTAGTGACACGGATGTACTTCCCGGAAGGTGGCCTGGCAAGGCGGAGGCCTTGGGCGGAACCGGGCCAGAAGTTCCAGAATGATGCAGGGTGTGCAGCGAGCAGAGCAGAGATGGGCGAGATTGGTTAAAAGCAGAAGTCACGGGATGGAAGAGAATACAGTCCGTGGTACCGGAATAGTGTTGCGTGAGGACACGGGGTGGCTACACTCATGGTGGGCGTGGCACAACCCACAGAGTCAGGTTGCACGCCTCAAGCCGGCATCACGTCGTGTGTGAACTATGCTTCAATCAGAAAAGGTATAAATGGGAGAAAGACAAATACCATATGATTTCACTCATACGTGGAGTTTAAGAAACAGAGTAAGTGAGCAAAGGGGGAGAAAAGAGAGAAGAGAGAGAGAAGCCAACCGAGAAACAGACTCTTAACTACAAAGAACACACTGCTGGTCACCAGAGGGGAGGTGGGGGACGGGGAATAGAGGGATGGGGATTAAGGGTGTACTTGTGATGGGGGTGCCTGAGTGGCTCCGTCGGTTAATCGGCCGACTTCTCTGCTCGGGTCATGATCTTGAGGTTGGTGTGTTCAAGCCCTGCATCGGGCTCTGTGCTGACAGCTCGGAGCCTGGAGCCTGCTCCGGATTCTGTGTCTTCCTCTCTCTCTGCCCCTCCTGCACTCATGCTCTGTTTCTCTCTGTGTCTCAAAAAATGAATAGAAACGTTAAAAACATTTTTAAAAATAGTGCCCTTGTGATGATCACCAGGGGATGGATCTAAGTGTTGATTCACCATATTGTACACCCGAAACTAATATTACACTGTGTGCTAACTATGCTGGAATTTAAACAAAAAGGTAAAGGTAGTCTTACAAGAGAATTCGAGGCATGGATTGGATTGGTGATTGCACCCTGGGACTTTAAACTGGCTTCCAGTGTGGGGTATCTGAAGGTCAGCCCTCTGCGGACCTGGCTGCAGGGTTCCATGCTTAAATCCTTCTTGGCAATCGTGGCTTCCCTTCTGCCACACATGAAGCATCCTTTCCAGAAGGGTCTTAAGCTCCTCAGCTTTGGCACCAGAGAAATGGACAGAAAGTATAACACGTACCTCGCGGGACCATGGCCCAACCTACCAAGTTTCCAGATCAGCCTTTTCCCCACAGAGATTTCTCCTAATTGCCAAGCCAGCTCTACCTTTCAAAATGTTAATCCCAGGATGAGGCAACGAGCTTGCTGGGTAATGAGGTCTCTTGGCGCTCTGCTGTTTGGATTGTGCCCTCTGCTACCATAGGTCACTTGGGAGTAGTAGGTGCTGTTTTGGGGAGAGAGACCCAGGAGTCTGGACAGGAAGTCCGCACCTTATTAAGAAACCTCAAGCCAGAATTATTATTGCTTTGTGACCCAAAGAAGAGCTGCTGTCCGAGGAGGCTGTGGGAATCCAGAGGAACTCAATGTGACTTTTCCTGTCCGTCACTCATAGGCTCAGGCACTGAAGACTGGGCTGTGTGTCCTTCCCTTCCTTTCTAGTTTCTTTTCAGTATCCCCTTCTGGGCAGTATCTCAAGATTAGCCAGTAAAGGGGGGAGTTCCTGTGAAACCAGGAAACCAGCTCTGCTCAGTAAGGCGTTAGTGATCATCAGATAAGAAAATCCATAGACTTTTGGTAAAATAGCACTAGTTTTGCACAGTGACCCAGACTCAAGTAACTGATGGATTTAAAATAATCTCGGGAAGGGCATTGACAAAAACCTGGGAAATGCTTTGTAACTGTTAGTACAAATCCATATGTATTGTTGCAGGCGTTCGGTGTCCCGAGTGGGCGGATGTGACTCTCAGAAGACCCAGAGAAACAGGCTGCTGGTGAGTTTCACTTCCTTGTACTCTGGGACGGTGCTTGTTGATTGTAGCGTAATATTCGTTCATCACGGAGTCAACGGTGATCTGTAGAAGGGGGACCACGATCTCTTGTAGACAATCTTGTGCTTTTTATCCTTTTGGAAATGTGTATGTGTGAACTAATGTAAGGAGGAGGGACGTAAGACTTGAGGGCTCTTTCTTTGGGTCCTATACAAAAGGCTGTCCAGAAATCTAACTTCCGTGAGGGCATGGACCCTTCCTTGGTTATCTTTGTGTTCCTGATACTAGCACAACACTCACTTCGTGACGTACTCAGCACATTGAACTCCTGGAGAGATGGTTTTGCTTGCATTCAAAACAAAATTTTATTATTTACAGTAGACTTAAAAAAACATTGGAGACCCAACAAGACAAGTAAGTTCTCTTCCCTGGAGAAAAACTGTAAGATTGAGTCAGGGACAGGCTTTGTTTCCCTCTTTTTGTTGTCATTTATTTGGGAGAAAGAAAGAGTATTAACCCCAAAGTCCACTGCGGTCTGAATTTCGAGGTTTCTGTCCATCTGTACCCTCCCTACCTTTTTGTCTCTTTCCTTCCTCACCTCCATTTCTTACACCCGAGATGAGTAGCCCTCTTCTTGCCAGTGTTTCTCGTCTCCCCTTTCCACCCTGCTCCCCTTTCCTGGTGGCTCTTCTGGAGTCCACCCACATAGTGGTGCTGGGATAGAGTCGTTTCAGGTGATAGTAATTTAGAGCAGATTAATGGTCTGGAGGAGGAAGAAAACAAATATTCTAGGCTACAGGCAGGAGTAAAATCTTTTTCCAGGCAAGTGGAAGGGAGTTATAAGAACAACCTGGATGCATTTCCATGTATGTGGTCAAATATAATAAGATCTGTGGTTGTCGATGGATGGGTTCCGAACTATCCGTCAAAACCCGAGAACGCAACTTGGATGTCACTACAGACTGTTCCCGGCTAGCAGCTGGATGGGCCACTGTGATCTAAGGGAGAAAGAAGATGTTGGGCATCTCTGGGATGGGAGTGCAAAGCAGAACTAAACATCTCATTCTACCAGGTCCACACCCATGTTGGGATAGTACATGGGGCACTACATGGGTCTGGTCCGTGCACCGCGAGAAAGATGTTAAAAGCGCGTGATGAAGTTTGTATGAGCAGTTGGAAGGGAAGTGATGAGAGTTATAAAAATCAAGGCTGGTTAATCACAGGCTTGTTTACAAATCCTTGAAAGCTGGGCTGAAGCCGATTAAAAAATTCTTTGTAATGTTTATTCGCTTTTGAGAGAGAGACAGAGCGCGAGCAGGGAAGGGGCAGAGAGACAAGGAGACACAGAATCGGAACCAGGCTCCAGGCTGTCAGCACAGAGCCCGACGTGGGGCTCGAACTCACGGACCTCAAGATCATGACCTGAGCCGAAGTCGGACGCTTCACCGACTGAGCCACCCAGGCGCCCCCAAGTTTTTATCTTACTTCCAGTCTAGTTAACCTACAGTGTTACATCAGTCTCAGTTGTGCAGTGTAGTGGTTCAATGATTCCATTCATTACCCAGTGCTCATCAATGTACCTGGAGACTTCACCCTTCATCCCCACCACCGGTTTCTCCCACCCCTCCTCTGGTGACCAGCGGCGTGTTCTCGATAGTTAACAGTCTGGGATTTTTTGGTTTGTTTCTTAAATTCCACACATGAGTGAGATCATATGGTGTTTGTCTTTCTCTGACTGACTTATTTCTCTTAGCATTGCACCCTCTGGATCCAACCATGTTGTTGCAGATGGCAAGATTTCATTCTTGTTGATGCCCGAGTAATATTCCATTGTGTATGGAATGAACATACCACATCTTTACCCATTCATCTATCGAGGGACACTTGAGCTGCTCACATAATGTGGCTATTCTAAATAATGCTGCAGTAAACATAGGGGTGCATAAATCTTTTCGAGGTAGTGTTTTCATATCCTTCGGGCAAACACCATCAGCAGATTTTTTACCATTCAGGGGGCTCGCTTGGAACTTGACTGAGGTTGATGCAATGAGGGACCTTGGTTGGGAGACCGTTGCAGTCTCTGCGGAGAATGACATTGTGCCCACAAGTTGGGTGTTGGTAGAAAGAGCAGGGAAGAGGGGACACAGAATACAGCATTTTGGGAAGGACTGTTTTCCGCATGGAAAAGGATGATGCTCAGCTTTCTGAATGGAAGTAACGGATAACCATGGCGGGTTCTTTCGGGAGTAGACACGGGTTGAAAGGCAAGACTAAACCTGCCGCTGTCCAGTCTCCAGTTCTGAGCTCACATGAGATGAGCCCATTTCTATCCCTGTCTCAACTTGAAATATGCAAAATTGAAGGGAAAAATAGAATATCTGGTCCTTCTCTGATTAGGTGAGTTTTATCTCTGCTCTCACACTGGGAAAACCCAGCCCCTTCTTGAAAGGATCTCCTCGGATCTGTTCCATCCTGTTTTCTGCTCAAATTCAAGGAGATAAACCATACCCCTGCAGTGCCTTATCAAACCTTTTCCATGGCCTGAGAGGTTATGTGGTGTGGGGCTTTCAGGAGGACCAGCTTGTAGAAATGCTCCCTTTTCTAGTCTTTCATGATCACAGGGGATTTTAGGCGCTGGGCTTGGTGAAGTGACCCTGAGAAGCAGAAATCATTACAGGACTCTTCTGAGCCATTCGGCAGTGACAGTGCCTTCTGACAGGTGTTGAAAGGATATCAGCCTCAGATATGTTCTGTCTTTTACCTCGGTTACTGTCCTCACTAGATCCTTCCCAGCAAATCCAAGAGTGTTTGAGGACCAACTTCTTCCCTGACCTGGACTCGCCTCTTCGATGTCTGGGCAAATTATTTCTACTGATCTCCTCTGTACTCAGCCTCTGCCTTCCCTCTGGGATCTGACTCTGCCGCCGATCTCAGGGTCCTGGGGTGGAGCCCAGGAAGAGGTGGATAGAGGCGATGACCGCAGCTGACACTGATGACCGTCGAGGTCCAGGGCATTTGCTCAGAAGATGGACACACTTTTTACCCAAGGCCTTGGGTTAGCCTGTTCTCTTGTACAGTTGGCTCATCACCCCTGTCCTTTGCCCAGAACCACACCTCCCTCAGTGCCAACACCAAACTCTACTGCCGTGGTCGAGCTCCTCTTTGAAAGGAACTCGGGCGGCCGCACAGGCTGGTCTTTGCCGTCTTTCTGAGTTTGCACCTGCTGACTCTGTCCAGCAATATCATCATCATCGTGACTGTTATTAGTCTGGACCATCACCTCCATACCCCCATGTACTTCTTCCTGAGCATGCTGTCCCTCTCTGAGACCTGCTACACTGTGGCCATCATCTGTGCTTTCCGGCCTCCTGAGTCCCCACCAGCCCATTTCTGTCCAGTCTCCTCAGTCCCCAACGAGCCATCTCCATCCCAGACTGTGCCACTCAGTTCTTCTGTCTCACCTTTGGCATCAACAACTGCTTCCTGCTCACGGCCACGGGGTATGACTGCTACGTGACCACCTGCAACCCCCTGCAGTATTCAGTCGTCATGAGTAAAGAGGCCTGTGTCCAGTTAGCAAGTGGCTCCCTGGGAACTGGCCTGGGCATGGCCATTGTCCAGGTAACATCTGTGTTTGGCCTGCCCTTCTGGGACGCCCTTGTCATCTTTCACTTCTTCTGTGACGTGAGGCCCCTGCTGAAGCTGGCCTGCGTGGACACCCCTGTCAACGAGATCATCAACTTTGTCGTCAGCGTCTGTGTCCTGATTCTGCCCACGGGCCTGGTCTTCTTCTCCTACGTCCTCATCGTCTCCACCATCTTCAAGATCCCCTCCGCCCGGGGCCGGAAGAAGCCCTTTGCCACCTGCACCTCCCACCTCAGAGTGGTCATTGTCCACTATGGCTGTGCCTCCGCCGTCTACCTCAAGCCCAAGTCCCAGGGATCCCTGGGGCAGGACAGACTCATCTCTGTGACCTACACCATCCTCACTCCCCTGCTGAGCCCTGTCGTGTACAGCCTGAGGAACAAGGAGGTCAAGGATGCCCTGCGCAGAGCCATGGGGCAGAAGCCCCTTTCCTCTTAACAAGGACAGATTATTGGAAGGCTTTTAACTGATTTTGTTTAATGTGTATTAATTTTAAGGCTGTTTCAAAAATGCCTTTAAATATGGGATCAAGAAGGATGCTGGGATGGCTCGGTCGGTTAAGAGTCCGACTTCAGCTCAGGTCATGATCTCATGGCTCGCGGGTTCGAGCCCCGCTTTGGGCTCTGTGCTGACAGCTCGGAGCCTGGAGCCTGCTTCAGATTCTGTATCTGCCACTCTCTCTGACCCTCCCACACTTGCACTCTTGCACTCTGTCTCTCTCTTGTTCAAAAATAAATAAACATTAAAAAAAATTTTTTTTAATTTTCCAGTAAGCTCCTAAACCTGCAGAGGTTAATCTTGAGAAGTTTCTTCTTAGATGCTCCCAACTTAAAACCGGACTTAAAGCCAGCATTCCTGTCTGAGCATCACAGAAGGTGAACACGTGCGCTCTGGTGCAAGGCAGGGTCCTTTCTCCCTCATCCTTCTGTGCACTCTGGCCCTTCTATGCCAAGGAATGAGCATACCCTGACTTCCAGACACAGCTCCTGCAACGCCCAGAATCACCCCACGGGGTGACCCTGCATGGGCAAAATATCACTTGTGAGAGTATCACGGGGTCTGCTGGTTATGAAGGGTGGGGCAAGGCAGTGGAAATGAACAAGTTCTCCAAGTCAAGTTAACCTGTCTGACTTTGCACAAAACACTAGCTAGCACGTGAAGTCAGCCTGGAGATCAAAGACACCTTTGCCTTCATGTCCAGATTTCTAAACATAATAGCACCAGTGCCTTGCTATGAGGATAGTCAAAATTATTTTCACAATGTTTGGCTTAGTCATCCTGCTTAAATCCAGATAAAAAGCCATTAGGTAGAGATCTGACGGCCGGGGTCTCACTCTCTTCTGTCACTTGTACTCAGTGGATGCTGTGCTACCCTACCTGGATTGCTTACCTTTGGGCCCCACACATCTGTTCCCCCAGCTGCTGGGAGGCTCTGAGGCAATAGAGGTCAGTTGAGTGGCTCTTCGGAAATTGCTCTTGGTGAAGAGCTACTTTCTCCAGAGTCTCACACCTTCTGCCAGGACAGACCGGCTGCAAAGACTTGCCTACTTCCGGCTGTAAAGACTGGCCCCCGTCCCTCCAACTAAGATGATTAAAAAGGGCCCTCCCGGCTCCAAGGCTCTCATCTGTGAGCCGGTTTGACGTACATCACATTTCAGCTACTCCCCCTGCCAGGGTCCGCTGCCTTCACTCTCACACGGGTGTTGATGCCGAGGGCACTCTCTGGGCAACCTGTTACATTTCAATCAGTTTCAGAGTCTGTTTTCTTTTTCTTTCTTCCTTTTTTTTTTTTTTATGTTTATTTATTTTTGAGAGCGAGAGAGTATGAGCAGGGGAGGGGCAGAGAGAGAGGGAGACAACAGGATCCGAAGCAGGCTTCATGCTCTGAGCTGTCAGTACAGAGCCTGACTCGGGGCTGGAACTCCTGAACTGCGAGGCCATGACCTGAGCCGAAGCTGGACGCTCATCCGACTGAACCATCCGGTTGTGACCATCAGAATCTGTTTTCTGAGGATCCTAATCTGCAACAGTTTAGCTTCCCATTTCTAGGACAGTCCTTGGCAAGCAGAGAGCCCAGATTTTTAGCCTTGATATATTCTAGTGAAGGCAGGAGGCCAATGGCTTCTATATTTTAATTAAAAAATAATTTCACCCTATTAATTGAACTATACTTACTTGTGGCTCAATTTGGTTGGTTGGAAACTGGTGAAAAAAATTTAAATGTGAACTTTTCTCAGAATCCACAAGAAGTTATTCCTTTATCCTCAGCAATTTTCAGTTGCATGGCAGCTTTGAATCCCCTTTCAATTACCTTGCAGTGAGATTGCTGACCACTCTCGGTGATATTTTTAAAATTTCAAATACAGGAAAGGCTAAACGTGAGGCTATATCATTCCAGTTTTCAGGAAGGGAAAGAGTGTGGATGCTCTAAGTGATATGGACAAGTCAACTTGCCCATGATTCTGGGCACATTTTTAGGTAGAAGTTTTGGGATAGGGATGCCATGGAGATTGATGAAACAGCAAATGGGATTTGGACTTGGTAAGTAACTGCCCAGAGCAGGGCCGACAGCTTAACATAGGAAGACAGCACTGTTCTCTGAGGTTATCTAGGGACCCAGGCTGGCAGGTGCCTCTGGCCTTCTCAACATAAAGCTCCCATCTCTGGGTTCAAGGAGATGATCCTGTTGTCCTACTTCCCATTTCGTGAGAAGAGAGAAGGAGCAGGCTCTGTCTTCAAGCACTCGGTTCCCCAGCATACTGATGAGGTGGGTCTTTTGTCTGAGTTTCCATGCTTGAGGTGACCAAGGGAATATGTCTTTCCTTGGCCACCAGTAGGGAGTTAACTGACTTGATTTTCAAAAAACCAATCTCTATTGAGGATTCATGATTTGTGGCAGCCGATTTGGAATAGCAACTATGGGAGAGAAAATTTGCTCTATGAACTGGCTTCGACCAATTTGGTAAGAGACTGGAGGTAGCAGAGGAGGCCCTAAGAGTGAAGGGGGGTGGATTATTTCCATTTTAATCACCTGTAAGATATACATGCTCCCTCTCTGGCATAGACAAAGTATTTTATGTATATAGAAATAAAAACGTCCTTTTATTTTTTATTTTTTTAATGTTTTTATCTAGTTTTGAGAGAGATTGCATGAGCTGGGGGCGGGGTGGGCAGAGAGAGAGAGGGAGACACAGAATCCGAAGCGGGCTCCAGGCTCCAAGCTGTCAGCACAGAGCTCAGCGCGGGGCTCAAACTCGTGAACGGTGAGATCATGACCTGGGCTGATGTTGGACACTTAACCGACCGAGCCACCTAGATGCCCCCAAAACATTCTTTTAAATGCCATATTTTGGAGCCCCACTAAATATTTAAGCCCTAACCACGTTTCTTACGGAACAAGAGATGTATGAAGAAGAAGGAGATAGGAAGAAATGAATGGTAGACATGATTCTCAGACAAACCTGAAATTCACGTCCATGGAAGAGTACGGTGAAAACCATGTGTGGAGGATGAAGGAAACACTCACACTAAGAGCTTCTTGGGGATGCGTTCTGAGCCTTCGAGCCTGTGTAGTCACCACATGGGAAATAGGCTTCCGAGTAACGGAGGACAGAACGTCTGGGCTCAAGGGAGCTTAGAAGCCACCCAGTCCAAACCCCCTCTTTTTACAAAGAAGGAATGGAATCTTAGAGATGGGCAGGCGGCTTGCTCTAGTCACACAGCTAGTTCATGGCGGCTTGAACGTCCAGGTATGTGCTCTAAGCAGAGCTCTGGCAAGCTCGGGTGGGGACAAAAGGGGAGGTGAAGGTGAATTGTGATCCGCCAGAATCTAGAAAATGCCTCAGAAGTTGTGTCTCAAGCTGATCAAGCCTGGACTTTCTACGCATGTGAAATATCCCTCAGCTCTTAACTCTGGCTCATTTGGCCTCAGATCCTCAGAGGAGTAAGTCACTTGCTCTTCCGTCTGATGTGTACGAAGCTGTGTGTAGGACACTGTGACGGAAGAAGTTGTCTGTGAAGGTGGTGGCAAGACCATGGTCTCAAGGCTGTAGCCTAAAATGGATCTTGTCTTTTCTTAAAGGCAAGGGAAGTGTCTGGGACAATACCAAGGGTCCTCCCGTGGGGAGTTTTCCTGTTTTTCCTCTTTCTGTTGCAGGAAACTCATAAGGCCCGTTGACACGAAGCCAAGTGCCCAGGCTGTTCAGTGGGAATCTGGTCATTTCTTACGTGTCTGAAATGATTTGGGGGAGAAAAGTAGAAGTGGTATTAAGGAGGTTCATCCCAGATACCTGTATTTAGAAAAAGAAAAAACCAAAAAACGCCAATAGTTCTCTCTGCTTCATGGTCCAAAAACATCTTTTGGAGAAAATGGGACTTGTCAATCTCGTGCGTGTTTGTGAACCATCCCCCCACCCCCACCAGATTCACTTCCTCCTGATGTTAGTAATTGTTCTACAATATAGTAAAGTTAACAGGTGCTCTGATCTCTCGTTGACTGTTGTGAGCTCACGGTCAGTACTGCTAATATATGTTGCCTCTCTTCCCTAACGCCTCCTCCTGGCACCCAGGATAAGTGTGTCCGCGGCAAAGGTGGTGTGGGGGCGGGAGAGCGAATGTTGGGTCTTTGCCTGAGATCTTTCTCAGTCCTGGGCTGTTTTTCAGAGCTGAGAGTTCCGGTGATTCCTATTTGCTGGAATTTCTCCAAGTTCAGGTGCTATAAGAGGGTTTTCACGACTTTGGGAGATAGCAGAGAGAGAAACAATCACAGGGAAATCTCAGACTGAGCCTCATCCCCAGGGTCCTAAGGCTCAGGATGGCCCCAGCTTCAGGGCAATCCAAGAGCTAGAAGCTCAAAAAGGGTAAGTCGAAGTGGGAGCAGAAAAGTGAGTGATCTCACCGGCACGCTCCCAGGTCCTCATAGGCCTGGTCCAGATTTACGATAGTCGGGAGAAAGCCTTCCTCATCTGGGACTGTATGGTTCTTGCCTCTAGAAACAAAAAAAGAAACTAGCAAGCCTCAAATACTTAGATGCACCATGTTACCTGGTTTCATACCCCTTTTGTTCAAGTTGGACTTCTCTCTTACAGACGCTAATAAATGAATATATTCATTCTTTCGTTTGTTTAAGTGATGTTTATTGAGCCCTTGCTGTCACATGCCATGTAAGCAGTTTCAGCTGGTTTAATGAAGCAGGTCTGTAAAGCCTTGCATCCAGACGCTCCCGTGTGCGTTGCGAGCTGTGTTTGACCACGGAGAAGCAATCGCTGATGCCAGAAAGAGGTTGCCGTTGCAAATGTTTCCCAAGCAGCAACATCAGTTCTTTTTGGCGTCTGGCTTGGGACGTGGGTCCATAAGGTTCCTGCTCCTCCTGGTCGTCTTAATCTTCAAGAGCAGGGTCAGCTGCTGCTGGGTCGAGATAAACAGCCCCGTGTCCGCAGCAAACAGAAGCACCACCAACGATGGGATCACAAATTGTAGCCAGTGGTATTTGCTTTGGTGCTCTGGAGGGGAATCTGGATGCAACAGGAAACATACGTCATATGAGGAATCGAAAAATGGGGCTCAGGGCTTCATCCTCCCTGAGAGAGGAACCGGGAACGGTCCTCTGTCTTCCAGCGCTAGCATGATATGCTGGCTGGGACCCGAGGGCAACACTCATGGACTTGGGTTCCTCTGCCTATGCTTCCTGGAGCCCCGGGACTCCTGAGACCTTCCCTCAAGCCCCAGCCTGTAGCTCCTCTAGCCAGTGTGCCCAGTGGGGAAGGTCACAGGAAAGGCGATCTCTTTATTGGGGCTCACAGGTGCAGTGGCCCACGTCTGACTTGAGGGTGGAAAGGAGATGGCGAGGCTGGGGAGGGTGGAGGTTCACCAGTGCCTCATTTCTGAATCGTTCATCATTTACCGCGTGCCCGTTGGGGGAAATGAAGACACTGGGCCAGAGCCTCTTTAAGCTGCCTTCCAATTTTCCTCTCTTGTTATTCTGGTTACAAGATACTGATTTTTGTGATGATCCTAGAATTATAGAGCTCCAGAATATTACAGCCAGAAATCCCGTAGAGATCACCTAGACCCGTGGCTCTCAGCACTGGCTGCACAAGACCATTACCTGAAAGGGCTTTTAAAAATACTGATGCTCAGTCCTCCAAACCAATTAAATCAGAATCTCAAGAGATGAGATGCAAACGTCGGTATTTTTAAAGTTCCTCAAGGGACATCTAGACCAAGCCCTTTATTTTACAGATAAGGATACCAGAAGGCCAATGACAATGAAATAGCACTTAGGTCTCAGGCTGGTTAACAGAATATTGACATTAAAGCTCAATTCTGGCTTCTGGTCCCATGCTTTTTAAGGCATTAGTATGAGCCACGTCTGCTGAGCAAAAGGTTGAATTTCCTCCTTGCAGGGCAGGTAGTCCAAAGGCTCCCTCTCTTTTTAGAGTTTGGAAAGAGCATCTTCGTATTTGGCCCTAGAGGCAGTGCACCTGCCGGGGTCTCCTCATGAGGCTCTGTCTCCTCACCACCCAGTCACACAGCCCACCGGTGTGTGGGTCTCCGTCCCCAGCCCTCCTCCCCAAGTGTGGCGTCTTCAAGCTCTACACCACCTGCATTCCTCCAACACTGAGCCTCCCTTTCAATTTGATAACTAGAAGTGTTCTCCCCGGGAGCCACAGAGGACTCTGGGATTGAACCATTGATCACGATCCGTTATGCTTGGGTGGTGCTTATTAACAGGCTAGACATCCGTTTCACAAATATCCCCTCATTTAGTCTTCATGCAAATTCCACCAGAGACTGAGAGATGTGCTGCCCACCCTGGGCCTCCTCCCTGCAGGCCTGTGGGCTGGACAAGGTGCCCCGGCTGTCCCATTCTGCATGCTGCAGCCACTTCAGGCTCGGGTGTCCTCCCTCTCCCTTCCCCTGCCGTGGGCTCCCCTCCTTCTTTACCATCTCACCTTTTCTCACAACGATGTTGAGGAAGTTAGAGGTGTGATTTTGCTTTGAAATCCAGCCCGTGCAGTAGTAGGTGCCGCTGTCTGTTTCTGTGGCATTGTTAATGGTGATGTTGTAGTTGTCGTACCAGAACCGGAGGAACTTGCCATTCCTGTAGTAGGTCACTCTTTTGACATCCAAATTCCTCCAACTGTGGCACCTGATGAGGAAGGACTCACCCTCCAGCACCACCTCAGTAGAGGCCTGAATGAGCAGCCACTCTGAAGAGCGGTCATTACGTTATTTAACGGCAAATGGATGGATAGACACAGAGAGACAGAAAAAATAGCAGTCATGCAGAGTCTGCTTCAGGAACCACGTTTTATCATTAACCCGTTTCTTGGCTCAGAAGGGCAAGAAAAAGGAAAAACAAAATCACGCTTCGAGTCTGTCCTCTATACTGATGAATCCTCTCGCCTCCTGAAAAGGGAGTCTGGGGCCATGAAACCACTCGGACATCTCTGCTGAGCCTGTCCACGGAAGGCTCGAATGCCAGTATTCCCTACAGCTCTGTAGACGCCAGTTCTGGTCACTACGGGGTAATAAGACTATTCTGTCCAGGGAGTCCTCGCCTAGGGGCAGGTCTCTTTCATCCTCCTGTCTCTTAGGGGCTCCCTAGTTCTACCGTCAATCATAGTTGGCTCTGAAAGTTCCCCAGCACATGCATGCCCATGTTAATTATGTGTGTAGTTACTCACTTAATATCCTCTTCCTCATTTGGCTCCATACTGCAGGAGGCCAGGGACCATGTCTGATCCTTACATTATATCCCCAGTGCCTAACACAATTACTTCAGAATTGGTAGGTACTCAACGAATACTTGTTAACGAGGAGTCTGTAAAGTCTAAGAGTTGGGTCGTATGGCGAATGTCACCGTGAGAATTGACAGGCATTCACCGAGGGAGAATTTGGAACAAAGATCTGGCTAGGCTGTGCAGGGCACAGTTTATTTAGTAGTGATCCTTAAGGATTTTCTAGAATCCACTCCAAGGAAATAAAGAAGCTATCCCCTGCTGCTTTCGTTTGTGTCTGCAATATGCATAGGGATGTCACCACACCTCTTTTCACTCAAGAGAAAGACATAAAGTAGGCTTATCCTTTAAAGTATGTTTGCATTAAAAAATGTAAAGCCAAATATATCCATGACCTAGCCATTTAAATGAAGTCATTCTTTGGTTCATCCAGCATTTACTAACTAGCCTGCATGTGCCTGAACGTGCTGTCCTAGTGGTTGGCAATAGCAGTCGTGAAATTGGGGCAAACATAACATTTGTTCTTTAGTAAAAGTGGAAGTCGTGAGGGATCTATGTGGATTTCTTTCAAAACTAAGAGAGCAACCTGATATCCAGGTCGTGGCTCGTGGAAACGGTTGACCAAATTTGACCTTTTGATCCCATTTCAGATGTTCAGCTCCTTGCAGTGTTCACATATCCAACATGCCGTGTGAGCATATCATATACATCTGCCCCAAGCAGGAAAAGAGGGGTGAGGTAGACTGGAAGGATCCCACTGGGAGATGGGAGATGGCCAGGACCCCGAAAGGAGGTGGGGCCACGCAGGAGTAGTGGAAGGAGACAGGCAGGTCTTGAGACAGAGACCCTGAGTCCCACCCCAGTGCACCAAGCCCCGGAATAACTTGATCTCTCCCCATCTCCGGATGGGCCATTCCTCACATGGGGGACTCTATCTTCCCATAGTCCTGGAACTTACCACTGAAGACTTTCAAGGACACAGGTTTACTCAGGATGGATCCTTTGTTCCGACACCTGTATTCCCCACTATTTTTGGTTTGGGCTTTCACGATGTCCAAAGTTAAAGTTGTCACTCCCAACTTGGTCTTGTTGTGGTACCACACAGTAGAGTTGAGTTCAAGAGAATTGTTCTCTTTACATGTAAGAGTCACATTGTCTTCTTTCAATATGGTAGTCCATGGTGGATTCAAGGACACTGTAGGTTCCCGGGTGTCTTTGAGAAGATCAAATTGTGGGAAGAGATATAGAGGGAGTGAAAAGGGCTCCAAAGTACAGATATGGCAATAGACAGTTAGTGGTCAGTCTACCCTTGTACGGCCACTAATAAGAAACAGGAAGGAGGAAACAGTGTTGTGGCCCCAGGGAGTCCCAAACTAGGGGGAAAGACGGGACACGAGTTCAACATAGGGTAACCTCTTCAGTCCTCCTGATTTCCATGCCAGTATCTGTCAGCGAGGACTACAGCCTCTGGTCAGGCAGAGACGATGTCTATCCTGTTCAGCCCTAGCTCAGCACAATGGCTGGTACAGAGGACATGTTCATTAAATATTTGCTGAGTGGATGAACGTGTGAATAATGGATGAATAAATGTGTTAGACTAGCTGAAACAGTCTCTCCCAGTTCTAAATTTTTATGACTATTTAACTGTGAGTGGATATGGAGTGAAAAATCCACATCAATTCTGGAAGGAAGTGAGAAGCACCGGGAGAATCAGTCTTAATAGGTTTTCTGGAACAAAGAGATGTGGTACAAATTTGACCAAAGCCTGGGAAGCGGCCAGTGGCGATGAGGTACAGAAACAGAACTGGACTTGGACCCCAGGGGATTCTGTTAGAAGCTGGCCCTTGGTCAGCTGCGCGACCCCCAGCAAGCACTTAATCAGGCAAAGCCCTCAGTTATAAAATGGCGGCAATACTAACCATGATGATGATGCAAGTATTGAATGAGGTTGTGTGGCAGTGCCTGGGCAGGGGTGGGGCATTTAGATGTTCCGCTGACATGGTTGTTGGCATAGAAAGGGGTGGGGTGCCTCGAGACAATGGGGTGGTATGTGAGCAGGTGTTGAACGGGGGAAAGAAGGCAGGCGGGGAGGGAGTGGGGCTCAGGTTGGTCAGGGAGGGACAGATGCCTAATCATTAGAAAGCAGAGGTGGTGGGGTGATGGGAAACAGTGTAGGGGGGAGTGTGCCCAGCCACGGTGAGACTGACGGAGCAAGGACTCACTCACCTGCTGACATGCCATCTGGATCTGCAAAAGTTCAGAGAGGACAAGTTAGTGTCTCTGTCCAGTCTTCTGGGACTCCCGAGGATGGGGATCTGGGGGTGGTGATGAGGTCTACATCCTTGGAGTTTGTTTATTTAGAGAGAGAGAGAGAGAATAAGCAGGCTCCGTGCTGTCAGCGTAGAGCCCAACGCAGGGCTCGATCCCATGAACCGTGAGATCCTGACCTGAGCAGAAATCAAGAGTTGGACACTTAACCGACTGAGCCACCTAGGCGCCCCCAACATCCATGGAGTTTTAAGGGGTCAGCCATCTTCTCAGGAATCTGACCCAGGGAGAGAAAGAGCTTCTCTCTTTCCTCTGCCCTCCCTCCCTTGCCCTCTGGGAGATGCCAGAATGACTGCAAGAACGGGCTTCTGGCTGGCTCCCCCTTAGGTCCTGCTCAGCCCAATTTGCTCTGCTCCCAGCTTGTGTCCACTACAGAGTCCCCGGGAGATGCCCTGTGGTTTGCACAGAGCCCAGAAAAGTTCACCACGAAAACTGCCAACGTTCCTACCCCGGCCGCTACCCAGACCCACGTCGGCCCCTCCAGGAGGGGCTGCCGAGCCTCTACTTACAGAGGAGGAGCAGCAGTGCTGTCCACAGCAGAGCAGGGCCTCCCAGGAAAACCGACATCGCCTCCCTGGCTCCCAAATGCCGACTCGACGGGAGAGACCTAACGCCTTAAAATAGACTTAAAGCCAGAAAGGAGAAGGAAATGTTTTCTGTATCATATCTGGTTAACTCATCAGCTGCGCCTGGGTTTGCTTTCTTCTCTGGAGATAATATTCAGAGTAGCACCTAATTGGGCAATTTCATATTTGCCTCCTAGCACACTCCCTTACTGGGGCCAGAAATTGCTGACATTCAGTCGTGGTTCTCTGGAGCCACCATCACTCTTGTTACCTAATTTCCTGCTGGTCCACGAGCCCGCCAATCCTCCCGTTTTCATCCGATTCCCTGAGGATCCACTCTCTGAGCAGCCAAACCGGGGCTGTTTTCAGAGACGCCTCTTCTACTGGGTCTTGATGGGGCTCACAACACAGGATGACAGATGTGAGACCATAGCTTCCAGGGTCTGTTCTAGAATTTATTTTCTTTTCCAGCGTCTATCCATTTTTATGTTTCTAATCTTCCAGCATGACCACCCTTTCCCCTTTCAGCCCATACCAGCTCTCTTCCCCCCGGGACCCCTTCGACCAATTACTCTGTGTTTTAGCTCTAGGCCAGAGATGCTTGCCTTCTCGCAGGACTTGGTATTGTTGACGGATGCTGGAGATGATAGCTCCACAAATGTCCGTCGTCTTTGACATTCACAGGGTGAATTTTATTTTATTTTACTTTATTTTATTTTATTTTATTTTATTTTATTTTATTTTATTTTATTT
>NC_064813.1:63704249-63769039 GCF_023721935.1 Panthera uncia
TTTTATTTTATTTTATTTTATTTTATTTTATTTTATTTTATTTTATTATTTTATTTTATTTTATTTTATTTTATTTTATTTTATTTTATATTTTATTTTATTTACATGCAGTATTTATTCTATTAGGTCCTTGCCGAAACTCTGAAGCAGGCGGGAGAGTATGAAGTTAGCTAGGCCCACCTTGCTAACTTTCTGTCCCACCATGCTTTTCTTTACAGACTGTTGGAGTAAGTCTCCCGAATCAACCATAAAGATCCTCCGCAGGCAGACCTAACCAAAACGTCTAGCTTCTATGGCATTAGAGAATTTGGGGCTACAAAGATTCATACATAGAAATTTCCAGATAAGGAGGCTGGTGACTGGTTTTAGGCCACGTGGTGGCTTAGTGACAGATCTTTAAAGAAAACAGCAAGTCATTTTGAAAAAAGGCAGATTGTTTGGGTTTAAAGATCTGAATTCAAATACTCCTAGTATTTGTCATTAAGGTTTACCTATAATATAGGGACAATAACGGCCTCAAGGTCACAGCTTTATTGTGAGGTGTAATAAGTTGATAAACACGTGAAGTGCATCACCCAGTGTCTAGTATGTAAAAGAGGCTCCATAAGTAGGTCTTCTCCTTCTTTAGTACCATTATTAAAGACTTTTAAAGGGAGCCGGGGTGGCTTAGTCCGTTAAGCATCCGACTTTAGCTCAGGTCATGATCTCACAGCTCGTGGGTTCGAGCCCCTCGTTGGGCTCTGTGCTGACAGCTCAGAGCCTGGAGCCTGCATTGGATTCTGTGTCGCCTTCTCTCTTTGTTCCTCCTCTGCTCGCGCTCTCTCTCCCTCTCAAAAATAAATAAATATTAAAATTTTTTAAAGACTTTTAAGAGAAACCTGCATTTAACTGGACTAAGGCAAATGGTCACCCTCCTTTGTTTGATAGGTGGCATAGTTTATTTACATAAAGCAAGCTCATTCATCTTCATAATCATGATGAAGTGAGCGTGATAAGGAAAGACTTGAACACAAAAAGTTGTTCAGTGGGGGTGGGGAGGAGGTGAAAGAAATGGGGACGAAGCTGTTTTTATGGTGCCGTCAGAGCAACATTTGACTGGCAAGGTCCTGGCAGAGAGAGAGATCTACTTTATCACGCTGTTGAGAGTTTGTCCAGGGCACTTATGAGATATTGCTTTTTCCTAGGACACTGATCTGACCATGACATTGCCCTTTGGAGACACTTTCCTGTGACTCACACAGTCTGTTTGAAAGCTTCCTCCTGAGACTCTACCCTGTCCAAACACCTCCTTCTTGAATTGGGGGGGGGGGGTGAGTACAAGCTTTGGGGGTGAGAGGGACCACTTCCGTTTGGTGTGCCTCCTGAAACTTTTGATTCGGTGTCTGCTGTTGAAATGAAGGTAGTGTTTTGGCAGTAGTGAGAGCGAACGGTTTGCAGATTCAGCAAAAGCAGTTCATGAGAGCTTCAAAAACCACCCTGTCCATCCAGCCCTGAGACAAAAACAAAAGGAACAACAAAACCAGCAGCATCAACATCAGGAAGAATAAATCATCCCCGTGGTATACAACCACGGGTACCCAAAGGAACAGATCAACACTAAGATAAGGCAGTAGCTCCTCTCCACCCTGGAATAATGGGTTGATACACCAGTTGAATTCCACAATCCTTTCCCTTACCTAAAAACGAAGTCCCCTAAATTTGACATCCGGTCTCTGGCTGGGATGTGCTGTTATTTCCTTGTATGTCCCGCCTGAGCAAGTATGCTCACTGACATCAGTAGATTGGGTCTTAATCTCATTTCTTCCCACAAGCCTTACAATCTGGGTATTCCTAGACAGCATCTGTATCCCATATTGTGACCTATTGTTGGTTCTTGGAAACCTCAGTTTGTATTTATTTCACTTGGGAGCAGTGGAGAAGGGAAAGGCCAATAGCCACGCATGAACGACGGGGCCGTTGAGCTGGGGTTCATCTCTGCAGCTGGATCCAGAGTGAAAGGCTTTCGATGGGGACTTTTATGATTTGGGACATGGTAGCAGAGGAAGGGTCGGCCCATCGGGTCTCTGGGTTTTTGTGCCCTTCTCCAAAATTGGGAAGCAGACAGAGGGCTAATTTGTTGGCTTTTTCTTCTCTGTGTTCTCCAGCACAAGGCAAGGTCCATGTGACATTGGAATGTGAAATGATGAAAAAGCAAAATAGCTGTCTGCTTGTGGTGTGAATGCACTTGGTAAAAACACCGATCTCTCCCCGAGGACTAGGTACAGGGCTAAGCACACAACAGGTCTCATCTGTTTTGCTCCCACCAACTTTATGTGGTTAAAAAATGAGGAAACGAAAACACAGGGAAGGTGGGTGATTTGTCTAGTCATGCAGCTGCTAAGTGGAAGAATTAAGATTTGAAACTGGGCAGTCTTGCTAAAGAGCCTGGGCTCACGACCACTTCCATATGATGTCTGTCGATCCAGTCTACGCAGTGTGCTCAAAGTACACGTGGATTCATGGGCCCCGCACAAAATTATTTGGATTCCCAGGGATCTGTAACCCACAAATGGGAAATCACTGATCCGGTCCAACCTCCTGTTCTACAGTTTCTGTTCTTGGCTTCACGGGATGACTTCTCCATCCATAGTCACACAGTGCTGTTGGCATGGTCACATATTTATTATGTATATTTCATAGATGTGCCTGGAGAGAAGAGAGAGAGAGTCGTACCTTTTAATCTAGATTCTTAAGGCCAGGAGGTCATCAGCTCTCTTTGCCACCAGGACGGGAGTCTGTTCAGGAAAGCAGATTCAATAACAGTGCTGGCCGCCTGACGGATTTTCACAATAAAGGCAGTGGTGTTACCTTTTTTTTTTTTTTTTAATTCTTGTCTTGACCTGAACAGTTCCTTGCTTTGGGTAGATCCAGGAGAAATAAATGTAAGTTCCCAGGACTCCCGAAGCGAATACCACTGAAAAGGAGATGGGGACAGGGCTTATGGAAGCCACAATTTTGCGTGTGGACAGAGGGGTTTTTTCCCCCCAAGAAAAGAAAAATAAGACTTCAGAAAATAATCTCAAAGATGATCTTTTCCTTCTGTCTTTAGAAGACTGAGACGAACTGCTTTCTGACATGGAAGGGACACTCAGTGGGATTTTTCACAGAAACATGGATTTGAATGGAGACCAGCCACGAAATATATTTCTAGTACCTGATTTTGATAGAATATGCTCTTGCTCTAATTCAAAGGTGATCATAGTATTCGGATTTTATATAGTGATACGGCAAGAGCTAATATCCTATAGACTGTTTACAGGTGAGTCCTACCAGATATCCAGCTAAAGGCTGCCAGGGGTCGAAGGACCTGGCTCAGGTGCACGGTCATGCTCCTAGTCGTAAACATTCGGTTGACTGGGCAAAGGCTTCCTAACTAGTGTTACATCTCTTGGGTGTCCCCTAACACCATAAAATACAGAGAGAAAGCCCTTGAATCAGTCTCCTAACATTTCTTAGGGCTGGACCACTGCCTGAGCGTGATGTGCCCTGTGGGTATCTGGGGTACCATGCGGCCTGTCTTTGAGATGCGTAACCAGCCACTCACTCTCCAGATGAGGCATCTCGGTGGCATCCTGTAGTTGGGAAGCAGTCTGAGCCATGACGTGTGCTCAGGCAAACTGACCATGAACTTCGCCTTATAAATGCTGGGTTCCAGCTCAGAGACCCAGAGGCCCTCAGACTTGCCTTCCTGCCTTCCAACAAATGCAGATCAGTTGAAGTGACCCGAGTTTTCCTTCCGATTGGGGAGAACAGAATTATTCGCCTGTTAAGGAAGATTCTCAGAGGGCATGGTGGTGTTAAAAAAAATTGTATAATATGTTAGACTATTGCATTAAATTTTAAAACATAAAGTGTAAAAATAAATTATTGTCCACACATATTTTACAGAGATTACGTATAAGACTGATGAGAGAGTGCCGCTCTGAACAGGCTCTGGGGTTTGATTCTCAGCTCAGACCACTTATGACATGTGACCCCTGTCAAATTGCTCGGCGTCTCTGTGCCTCAGCCTCATATCTGGGAAAATGGAGGCAGTGCTGGCACCTGTTGCTGTGAGTGTTCACTGAGGTGATGTCGCGAAAGGTTTAGAGAGACGTTGGCAGAAAGGAAAGCCGTAGGTGTGATTTATTGTGTGAGTATTGAGCAAGGAGCCTTTGGACTTGTGAAGAATGGAGATAGACCCTCTCATGTGTTCTTGGGCAAAGAGCTCGAAAGACCACTGGTGGGTCCAGGGGCAACACTGGGTCCAAGGACGCAGTCTGCGTGCCCAGGCCAGGTGTGCACGGGGAAGCAGACCGCGCCTCCCTCTCAGAGTGGGTGTGGGAGCTCGGGGCGGTTGCTCGCTGGGGGTCCCGGCCCCTTCCCAGGCGTGCTTGCAGACAGAGAAACCCCTCTTGCGGTCAGCCCTCGAGTCAAGTGTAGTGTGGGCCAGTTTATGTCATGCTTCCTTACAGAATTACACAGTTAAAAAATGGAAACAGCCTTCTCTTAAAGGAAACCCTGCAGGCTGTTAGCAGATAAGGACAAGAGGTCTTAGCTCAGCCAAGGATATTTGCATTTTAATAGGTAACTTCTGCAGCCCTAATCTTTCAGGACCCACCAGACAGTACTGTGACCAGTGTTTCTGGGGGTGATGATGGGTACGGGTCGGGGTTGAAAACTGAGGACAGAGGGAGTCGTCTGCACCTCTCAGGTCATACTCCCTGAGTGTGTCATCCCTGCCGCAGGCCGTCAGGAAATGGGTATGTGTGTATGTGCGAGAGAGAGTGTGTGTGTGTGTGTGTATGCATGTGTGCGCGACCGTGTGTGTGTGTGTGCACGGCCAGGTGTGTCTGAGTGTGTGCACAAGCATGTGTGTGCGTGAGCACGTGTGTCTTAGTGTGTGCGAGCACATGTGTGTGTGAGCACGTGTGTGCATAAGCATGTGTCTGAGTATGTGCATGTGTGTGTGAACATGCGTGTGTATACATAAGTATATGTGTCTGAGTGTGTGTGCGTGCGCGAGCACGTGTCTGTGCGAGCATGTGTGTGTGTGAACATGTGTTTGTGAGTGTGTGCACAAGTATGTATGAGCATGTGTGTGTGTGCGTGTGCACGAGCACGTGTGTCTGAGTGTGTGCGAGCATGTGTCTGTGAGTGTGTGCGTCTGTGCACGAGCACGCGTGTGCCTGTGTGTGAGAACGTGTGTGTGCACGAGCATGTGTGTCTGAGTGTGTGCGTGTGTGTGCGAACATGTGTGTGAGTGTATACACAAGTATATGTGAGTATGTGTGTGTGTGCGTGAGCATGTGCATGCATGCACGAGCACGTGTGTGCACGAGCATATGTGTGTGTTCATGTGCATGAGCATATGTTTTGAGTGCACAAGTATGTATAAGCATGTGCATGCGTGCGTGAGCACGTGTCTGAGTATGTGTGCGAGCATGTGCGTTTGCACGCAAGCACGTATGTGAGTGCATGTGTGCGAGCATGTGTGTGTGAGTGTGTGTCTGTGCATGAGCACGTGTGTCTGAGTGTGTGAGTACGTGTGTGTCTGAGTGTGTGTGAGAGCATGTGTGTGTGGACGAGCATGTGTGTCTGAGTGTGTGCGTGTGTGCACAAGGATGTGTGTGTGTGAGCACATGCGTGAGTGTGTGCACAAGGGTTGTGTGCATGAGCACGTATGTGTGCACAAGCACGTGTGTCTGAGTGTATGCATGTGTGTGCGAACATGTGTGTGAATATATAAGCAGGTATATGTGTGTGTGTGCACGACCATATGTGTGTGCATGTGTGTGAGCACGTGTTTGTGTGTGCACAAGCATGTATGAGTATGTGCATGCATGCGCGAGCACGTGTGTGCACGAGCATGTGTGTGCGTGTGTGAGCACGTTTTGAGTGTGTGCACAAGTATGTATGAGCATGTGCATGCGTGCATGAACACGTGTCTGTGTGCATGTGCATGAGCACCTGTGTGTCTGAGTGTGTGTGCAAGCATGTGTGTGTGTGTGCGTGCACGAGCACGTGTGTGTGTCTGAGTGTGTGCGTGCAAGCGGTTGCATATTGCTTGCTGCAGCAATGTCTACAACACACATTGTTCGCTCTCAGGAGGCACCAAACACCCCACAGCACCCAGGACGGCCTCGTGCGGAAGAAAGAATTGCCCTCTTTCTGCACGACTTCAGAATGTCCAACCAGCCCTCTTATCATTATTTGCGCCTTGAATCTGACTGTTTGACAAATAAATGCAAAGATTTCTTTTTTTACATTTCTTCCTATATGCTGGGTGGTCTAGGGGAAAAACCCATGTATGCCGAGAGAAGGTGAGTCCCTTCTCTTCCTGGAACAGCATCCTTCAATCATGCACCGTGTGATCGAATCAGACCCCCAGCAACCGAGCTTCCGGGTCATTGCCTCACCCGCCGCCCCCTCCTCTCCACCTGCGTGGGGGCTGGCACACTCATCACGGGTGTGTTTTCTTATCATAAAGTTGTTCGGTTTTATGTCTCCTGTAGGTTAAGACTTTCTGTGTGTGCGAGAGGTGGGTCTGGCTTCAGATGCCCACAACTTCCGCAGTTTGGACCCTCCTTAAAAAACTGAATAGAAGATTATGAATACGATATTAGATATCGGAGTGACGATTTAGAACAAGAAATTATATCACAAAAAATTATAAAATATAGAAAAGGTGAAAAATGACGTGAACGTTATAAAGGTCCAGAAAAGATGGCAATGAATTTGCTGCCAGACATTCCACTCTAACACTCTTCTTTTCCTCTGTACCTTTACTACAGACTCTTTGATCTCCTGTTCACCAGTGATATTGTATTATCATTTTTAATAGAGAAATTAGAAATACAATTCATTCTTTCCCCTAGCATTGCTGATCAGCAGTTTTTTCTTTTTTTCCTTTAAAAAAATTTTTTTTAATGTTTATTTATTTTTGAGGGAGAGACAGAGCCAGAGTGTGAGCGGGGGAGGAGCAGAGAGAGAGAGGGAGACACAGAATCCGAAACAGGCTCCGGGCTCCAAGCTGTCAGCACAGAGCCCGATGCCGGGCTCGAACTCACGGACCATGAGATCATGACCTGAGCCAAAGTCGGACGCTTAACCGACTCAGCCACCCAGGCGCCCCCAGCAGTTTTTTCTGTTATTGGTACTTGGGGCGCATAGCAAGTGCAGTTTCTAGGAGGGGTCCACGCTGTTTGTATTGCTACAGGTTTGTGCCTGACAAACAGAGGAGTCCTGATAAGTTTTGTTTTGTTTCATTTTGTTTTGGTTTGGTTTGGTTTCCATGCCAAAAAAGACGAAGCGTCATGGCGTGTTTATAATTTTGTACTTCACTTTACCGAAAATGTTCCTGGAGAGAACCTCCATTTTCACTAGACCCGGAAAGGTACCAAATCCTCTGCGTACAATTTTACACACAGCTGACGCTTGGGAAAACGTTCTGGCAAGATTAGCTTCTGACTCCAGATGTTTCAACAGGGGTGTTCCTTGGCTGCCCACAAATTTCCAGTGCCGAGCGCCGGAGGATGGGGTCACGCTACAGCCTGACCTCTGCCTCCATCTTTGCGTCCCGAAGCCAAGACGGTTAGCTCTTTGGTGGAAGCCACCCCTCCCACGATGGCTCAAAGTGCCTCGCCTCGTCTTACCCCACCTGGCGGGAACTGCAAACCACGTGCATCTATTACGCTGAACCAGAACCCCCTCAACCCTCGTCCTCCTTAGCTGGATGCCAGAACCTTCCTGCAGCTACCATCATGTTGCCAATAGGAGAGGAAGCAGGGAGAGACGGTGGTCTTGTCCAAATGGGGCCAAGTTATCTTACTTCTGGAAATGTTACAGAAGCGTATGGCTTCTTGCAGGACCTTGGAGGGGCCCACGCCAGTGAGGGGCATGACGGCTAGCTTTCATCAGTGCCCCCTCCACGCCCGACTGCATCCATAGGTGAGTCCATGGTCCATGCATTCTCATCAGGATAGCCAAGAAGGTGTTACCAAATATGTGGCACAAAATGGGTTCTGATGGGATTGAAAAGCACTGGTCTGGGTTTTGAAGAAGAGAAGGGGACCAGGTGAAGGTGAACGAGGTGCCTGGTACCAGGCAGGTTCCAGGGAAATCTTCCTTTCCTTCAAGAAAACCTGTGAGTATCTAGTGTCTGACCCAAAACTGGAACGTACGGTCTGACACGGGATGCGAGCAGCGGACTGAATATTGGAAACAGATGCAGCGTCAGAAAACTCAGGACATTTTGGTAGCCGTTCCTATAGGCCAACGTTTCTCATAGGATTTCTCAAGGATTTGCAAATTCTTTAAATGAGAAAATACGTACAGTTTTCATTGGTGATGCTCTGAACACGTAAAATAAGTTACGGCTCATTCAGGTGACCATTTCACAAGTAAAATCGCCACTTGATTTCAGCGCCTTCGTGTGCGTTTTTGTTTACAATTCACAGCTGCATCCGTGACTGTCAAGTCCTTTTGTACCCCTGAAAGTGGGTTAAAAAAGGGAAAAGTGGAAGGAAGTTTCCCCCAGCACACGGACCCCCAGAGAACGGGCTGCCGAAGACACAACCACCTTCTGTTTCGTTGGGTTTGGTTAAATTGAACTGTAATCGACAGAGTGATTTGACATTTTTAAACATCACCAAACGATCCCTACAGTAAGTCTAGTTATCTGTCACCTTGTAAAGCTGTTGCAGTTTTATGGACACTGCTCTGTGCTGTACGTTACATCCCCATGACTTACTTATTTTACAACTGGTAGTTGACTCTTCTTAATCCCCGTCAGCTGTGTCAACCGCTCTGGTGACCACCTGTTTCTTTCCTGCATCTGTGAGTCTGTCTCTAACACAACCCTCTCTATCACAGCTCCTACGACAGTCGTGTTGCAGAGAGATGTGTGAAGATCCTGTCTGCACACAACCCATGGGGCAACGGTTGATTCGAAAATACAAATAAATAATTTTTGTATATTCCCAATTCCAAAATTAGATTTATACCGATTTCTAATATATTTCAATATTGTCAAAATGTTCGTCTTTTACCATATGTTTTCACCCATATGGGGATCTTGAGAAACTTCACGAAAGACCATGGGGGAGGGGAAGGGGAAAAAATAGTTACAGAGAGGGAGGGAGGCAACCCGTAAGAGACTCTTAAATGCAGAGAACAAACTGAGGGTTGGCGGGGGTGGGGGAGAAGGAAATGGGTGATGGGCATTGAGGAGGGCACCTGTTGGGATGAGCACTGGGTGTTGTATGAAAACCAATGTGACAGTAAATTATATTAAGAAAATGTTCACCTCTAAGAGAAAAAGAGAACTATGCAGGATTATCACGGGCTCCTAGCAGTCAGCATTAAACATAGACTGCTGGTAGGGTTTTGGTAAATTATATGCTCTAATTTCTCAGAGTGAACAAAAAAATCTTGAAGTCGATTAATGTCGTTTTGCACGACATGCTTTTCCAAACAGGCAGTCCCTGAAGCTGAATTATTATGACCATTAATGAGGTCATAGGAATGACTTAAATATAGATATAGACCGAATACTTGATCATTCTACCATGAAACCCCACACACAAAATTTCGTTTTAGCACAAAAACATTGTTCAGCCTATTATTTTCCTTTCTTTATTCAACAAACATGTATGTGCTAAGCCTTCTGTAATGTGCTGGTAACGCAAATGAGAACTACCTACATAGAGCAGATTTCTTCCCTCACGGAGTGACGATTCTGTTGGAAAAGACAGACATGGCACAAGTAAACAAATACAATGGGAACAGCTTGTAATTAACGTTTGGAAGAAACAAATAACATTGCTGGACAGAATTACAGGGGTCATTTAGATAGGACGGTCAAGAAAAGGCCTTTCAAGAAAAGTGGTTTTTAGAGCATGAGATGGAATGGACCAAGCAAAAAGCTATGGCAGGTTCAAAGTCCCCCAAACAAGAAGGAATTTAGAGAATTCCAAGAATTCAGAGAAGACGAGTGAGACTGAAGCACAATACAGTAGCTCAAAATATGATTAGACGTGTATATAGCGGCTGAGTGCGGCAAGTATCAGGATTTTTTATTTGCAGGGCAATGAAAAGCCATCAATCAAGCTATTTGAACAAGGGAACACACACACACACACACACACACACACACACACAGAGGCATTTGTGTGTGTGTTCACCTTTAAACAGTTTTTAAAAACTAATTTAAAAAAATTTTTTTAATGTTTATTTGACAGAAAAACAGAGCATGAATGGGGGAGGGGCAGAGAGTGAGGGGGACACAGATTCCGAAGCAGGCTCCAGGCTCCGAGCTGTCAGCACAGAGCCCGACATGGGGCTCGAACTCACAAATGGCAAGATCATGACCTGAGCCGAAGTCAGAAGCTCAACCGACTGAGCCACCCAGGCGCCCCTAAAACTAATTTTTTTAACGTTTATTTATTTTTGAGAGACAGAGACAGAGAATGAGCAGGGGCGGGGCAGAGGGAGAGGGACACAGAATCCGAAGCAGGCTCCAGGCTCCGAGCTGTCAGCACAGAGCCCGATGCGGGGCTCGAATTCACAAACGGCAAGATCATGACCTGAGCCGAAGTCGGAACCTCAACTGACTGAGCCACCCAGGCGCCCCACCTTTAAACAGTGTAATGGCAGGGCTCCCGGGTGGCTCAGTCGGTTAAGCGTCCGACTTCAGCCCAGGTCATGATCTCACGGCTCATGAGTTCGAGCCCCACGTCGGGCTCTGTGCTGACAGTTCGGAACCTGGAGTCTGCTTCGGATTCTGTGTCTCTCTCTCCTTCTCTCTCTCTCTCTGCCCCTCCCTTGCTAGTGCTCTTTCTCCATCTCAAAAATAAATAAAGTAAAAAAAAATCTTAAAAAAATAAACGGTTTGATGGCTTTTCGTCGAATACGAGAATGCACACATCTATGCACACACACATGCACATACACACCGCAGCTGTGCATGATGCAGATTTGTCCAGTGGCAGCTGGGAGATGGTCAGGACGCAGTAGGACACGATGACAGATCAGCCTGCAGAGGGAGCAGTGTGGGTGAAGACGAGTTGACGGAGTTCAGGCATATGTTGGAAGTGGTATTAACAGGACTTGCTGACAGATTGGAGCATGAGGGAAGCATAAAATAGCATTCCCAAGTTTCTGTTTTTAATCACTGGGTAGACAGTGATACCACTCATTACATGGTGAAGACTGACGAAGTGCCAGATGTAGGGAGGAAAGTCAAGTGTTCTGGTTTGGAGATGCTTTAGTTTGAAGCGTGTCTGTGACAGCTACGTGTTTACGCTCAACAGGCAGTTCTAAGAGCTGGGAGACCAGAAGAAATGTCTGGACTAGAGACACAAAGTTGAAAATCGCTGGCATATGTTTAAAGCCACTGGAGCAAGATGAAATCAGCCAAAGAGGGAGAAGGAGCCGCTGGGAAAAGAGAACGTCCCAGGACAGAGCCATGAGAAAATCTGATATTTAGAGGATGGAGAGAAGGGGAAGATCCAGAAAGAGACCAGTAAGAAATGGCCAGTAAGGAAGCACAGAGAAGAGAACCATGTCACTAAAGGTGAGGAGTTGATTATATTGAATTTTATTGAGAGGGGAAGCAAGACAATAGAATTATTCTTTGGATTTAACAATATGGAAAGTTCTGGAGCCTTAACAGTGGCAGTTTCAGGGGGACTGGTGTGTGTGGAAGGCAGCTTGAAGTGGGCTGGAAAGGGACTTGGGAGCGGCATGCCTGTCTGAGTTTTGCCGTGTGCCAATGATGCAGGAAGACACCGGGTCGAGAGAGGGTTTGCATTTTATGGGAGATGCTAGATCCTACTGTTAGCAGATAGGAATAATCCAGTAAGTGGAGACAGACAATGAGGGAAGGCAGAGTCAGGTAGTGGAAAGGGTGAAGTCCTTGAATCAGCAAAAAGGGGAGAAATGGTTCCCATTCATTCAATTCACTTAAGAGTTCTTGGTTCTTGAACATAACACAGGTGCTTCTGTTATCGCGTCATATGCATTTATTTTAACCAGTCCTTGCATTCTGCAAAAACACACACTAAAAATAACAAGTCTTTTGGGAAAAAAAAATATCGTGGCAGGTCACGCAAAACCTATAACCAGAGCATTGACATAAACATTAGCATGTCTGTGAAATAAATTAAACCGTCTTAAGCAAATGTTAAATCTCTAATAAAGGAGTCCAATCCACAGTAGGTGTAGAGCTTCATCTTCTTCAAAGGTAAAGGAAGGTTGATGGAAGGCGGTGACGAGGAGGAAACACACAAAAGCCATCGATAGGAGTGGACCGTCCGATAAAACGCTCAAGACAGACGCACGGTAAAACTAAGCCCCCTTCAAGCAAATGGTCTTTGTCCAGGGTCCTCCAGCCCCAGCTGTGCTCCACTGAGCTAGTAAGATCTCTGTCCGGCCGCTCTTCCTTGGTAGTAAACGTGAACACGCTGGGAACATTCTCCTGAGTACGAGCTTCCACATCATATTGACATGATTCCTGGGGTTACCAATAGTATATGGAATGTTTGCATTTCAGAAACATGTGCTGCATCAGCACCGAAACTGTAGGGCATTTCGCGTTAAGCAGCTGCTGTGTGCATAGCAATACACCGAGCACTGTGTAGGGCTCAAAAGTGCAAGAGAAGGAGTGTCCCCTCACCATGTTGGACTTTGTCAAACTCCTGATTTCCGCAGGCAGAAATAATAAAGGAGAGACTGGAATGTGTTGCAGTAAAAATAATAAACATGGAACAGCAACAATAATAATTGTTGACACTTACAGAGCACTGGCTCCATGGCAGTGGTTTCTCCCATTTGACACCCACAAGAACCCCATGGAGTGGTACTGGTAACATCCTTATTTTTCACGAAGTAGAGGGGTCATACACGCAGTGAACGGCAGAGCCAGGATTTGAAACTCAGAGGCCTGAACGGCTGGGTTCTTAAGTAGGGGGAAAGAAGGCATTCAGTGTGGTGTCCCGGTATTTTCCCCACAACATTTGGGATCGTTGAATCGTTCAGTCCGTCTCCAACAAGTTGAGAACTCATGGCCACGTTTTGCCTTACAGCTGATGAAGCACTATTCTGGAAGAGCACCTAAAGCTGGTGGGGCTGCAGGAAAAGTCTGGGAAAAAATGATTGGAGCTGGCAGAGCAGGTGCCGGGCGTTAGTGTGGTCGCCATTTCACGTGGCAAGACCAAGCCTCTGTCCCATGGGTCGGACAGGCAAACAGAAGGTGATGGAGGCTTGAACCATCTTGCCCCACGGGGCCATTGTTTGGGTGGGTGATGGGGACTCCAATGGCATGACGCTGTGGAGTGGGCTGCTTCCAATGACAGCCAAAGGAGGTGGAGCCTTAGATGGGCAGACGGATGGGACAGAGACTCCTCTGAAAACCCTACGAAGGCCCTTCTCTGAGAGCACCTGCATTTGGCTAACCAACAGAGAAGAAAGAACCAATCGATGTTGACAAAATAGTAACAACTAACAAAAAAGAGGACCTCACCACCAGCGTCCCTCCACTTACGAGGTGGTAGTCGTGTGCAGGAACAGCAGTTACGACAAAGGCAGGAGCGACCGCGCCTACACTGTGGGTGACCGTTGTCTCATTCCGCCCTCTCCCCGCTTCCCCAACAACGAGGGGCTGGTGCTAGAAAGAGAAAGGGGCATGGGTGGCGAGGTCACCATCCTTCACCTCCCAACACACCTCAAGCCACTGAAGCCACAAACCCTGTTCCGTGCTCGGGCAGCAGGGTAGGCGTGGGGGGTGGGGCACGGTTAGGTAGAGGAGGAGGGATGATGGAAACTGGAGGGAATTTCAGTTAGAAGGTAAAATTAAAATTTGAAAACACAGGATTGTGTGTAGTAACTCCAATGAGTCTGTGTTAGTAACGCAAGGTGATGAAAAGTTTATGAAATTGGTGTAAGATGTCATTAAGGGAGCATGCTGTCCAGCAAGAATCGAGCCACAGGAGTGGTTATTGGGGAAAAAAAAAAAAGTTAACAATTTCATGTTTGTATCTCACAAGTTGAGACTCCTTTCAAAACAGTTGTGTCCGGGAAGTGGAAAGGTTGGACCACATGAGCCGCAAGGTCCTCTGCAGGTCTAACATCCAAGCATTTGCTGGCAGTCGGGACCGGAGGAGTTCGGGCAGCTCAGTTACATGGACGGTGTGGCCCTGTGGTGTTTGGCAAAAGGCAGTGGCTGCCGCTGCCTGGCCGACGAGTCCTCGGTTCTCCTCTCCGGTCCGCCAGGTGGTAGTTCAGGACGTGTCATAACCTCACCTTCTGTGATCTTGTCTCACACTGGCAGAGGTGAAAGGAAAAAGCAGGAGGCGGTGATAGATTTGAAAGTGGAAGTGACTGGAAGGATGCGGTTGAAAGCACAGTACAAGAAGGAAGGTAGGATTGATGGTAACCGTGGGGTGTCTGGTAGAAGAAGTGACTCGGGGGACAGATGGTACCTTCGGGCTCCTGATCGGTTTTATCCTAGGTCCCAGGGTAGGGGGAAATATCATACGACTTTAAAATAGGAAAGCACCTTAGAGATAATCAATTTAAAGTCCTCGTGTTAGGGAGCGAGAAACCTGAGCCACAGAACGTGGTTTGTGTGAGTTTGTGTGGCTATCTAAGACATTAATCGGAGGCAAACACAGGACAGAATTATGAGGCTTCGTTTGTTTGTTTGTTCTGACCGAAGATTCAGACTGAGGAAAGTATGAGAGACCCAGTGCTCCTAAGGACTGTCCTCGTCCAGTGTGGGGAGAAATATACTGAAGAAATGAGCAAATAAATGAGCTAAAGCATCCCAGGTAATAGCAAGACGGAGTCAGAGGGATGTGATAAAGCGAGCACGGGCGGCTAATTTGTGTATCTAGGTTAATCACAGACCGAAATGATAGTGGGGCAGTTGGCTCTCAATCTGCAGTTCGGTGAATCGCCACATTAAATGACACTCACCCGCAGCCCTGCCAAACAGACTGGCAGATGTGTACCTTTCCCTACGCGACCGTGGCTGGCGAGCTTCTCTTTAGGAGAAACCCCAGCACGTAGAAGTGTCACTGAATCAGGGCTGAGGAGAGTTCCAGCACTGGCAGTGATTCACAGCCCTGAATGCATCCAAATGCTCGGGGAGGGGAACCGAGAATAGCCCCGCGAATTCGCTCATTCGAAAACCTTGGTGTCGCCCCCATCATCCGGGGTTTGTGTCTCAGCCGCGCAAACTTCAGATCTCAGTGGCAAACTCTACAAAGCTGACCAGTCTCTGGGACGTCACTCAAACTCACTAGATGACCCCGAATGCGAATTCGTCCATTCTTTGCGGTACATATACCAGACCAGTCATACCTGTGTGGCTTTTGCTTCCTGGTGGATAGAAGTAACTAGTATATTAAAATGCATGCCAGAAGATTTCTTGTCGTTCCCATATGACTCTGTTCCTACCCTATCAAAGAACGCGTCACAACAGATGAACAGCACATCTTTTGTGTCTGGTTCCTCATCACGTACCATGTGTGTTTGATTCGTTCTCTTTACGTGGTGTTCAGCACAGCTCAGGGCACGTGTAGGTTTTCTGTAAATATTTATTAGAGGCGTAAAGGAGCAATTAGCTCATTGATTACTTCGATCATGATATCGCAATCTAAGAAATTATCCTTCTCTTCCTTAGAGACAATTTTCTAAAAAATAAAAAAAAAAAATCTCTCGAAGAGCATTGGGCGCATGCTCAACCCCTGTGTCTCCATCCCTGGTGGGAACTGTGAATCTCATCTTGGCCTCTGTGCGAAGGAAAACCAGCACGCAAGAGTTTCCTCTTTGATTCGTTCCTATGGTAATACCGTCAAGTGTTTTCTTTGATGACTGATGGCTTGCCAGGTCTGCTGAGATAGATGGAGTGTGGGCAAGATACAGCCTCTGATTCCCCTTCTGTTATTAAAACCACAGGGTACTTCACTACACATTTAACTAACTGGAAAGACAGGATAAGAAAGTCAGTAAGCGAGGGGCACCTGGGTGGCTCAGTCGGTTAGGCGACCGACTTCGGCTCAGGTCACGATCTCACGGTTTGTGAGCTCGAGCCCCTCATCGGGCTCTGTGCTGACAGCTAGGAGCCCGGAACCTGCTTCGGATTCTGCGTCTCCCTCTCTCTCTGCCCCTCCCCTGTTCATGCTCTGTGTCTCTCTGTCTCTCAATAATAAATAAACGTTAAAAAATTTTTTTGAAAAAAAAAAGCCAATAAACGAAAAGGAAGGTGACGTTCGTCGTGCTGCCTGGCTCTGACCTGTAGGTGCCCTTCATCCCGGGCACGCATCACCTCGCTGAAGAAGAGTCTCCTCTGACCTGCCTTTCAGGGTGTCTTTGTGGCAGAAACTCCAGCTCTTCCAGAAACCACGAGGAGTTTGATCTTCTATGACACGTCCATGGCCGTGTGCGTGGATTATTCTGAAGTGTGCTACTCAGACCTTGGGGTGAATGAGAGGGTGTACACCATCCTTTTCTCCCTTGGATCCATCACCGACCCCTTGTTTCTAGAGCTTTTGTTTCTTCTGCTCAGAGAATCGTTTGTGGGTCTGCTTCCGTTCGCAGACACCGCTCCTACCTTCGCGCTATACCCCATCTCACGCCTCAGCTGGGGTGACACGGGTTGGCCGCGCTAGGACTGTGTGTGGTCCTGCATCGCCCACATGTCAAAAGGGAATCCCTCCCCTCCTACCACCTCCCCCCCGCCCCCCACCGGATATAACGGAACACGCACTAGACTCCGATTAGAGGGTCCAAGTTTGGATTCTATTTCTACCCAGTCCTACCTCACTCACTGCCCTAATGGATGAAAAGAAACTTCCATACACAAACAGTTTCACAGAATAAATGTAAGAGAAGTGACGTGACGAGGAAAGCACTGTTGGCAACTTCTAATAAAAAATTGATTTAGACAAGAGTCATCAAAAGATGAAATGATAAAATATTGATGGGATCGATTTGAATAGAGCACCGGGCTGTTGCTCCCTGAAATGCTGATCAATTTTGCATTGCTTACGGTGGCATACCAAATAGTATGTGCCTTGTGGTTGGGCAGTCAGATAAATGTAGGATGCCTCGCTCAATTTGAATATCAGATAAAGAAGGAATCATTTTCAGGGTAGATATGTCTCATGTCATATTTGGGACATACTTATCCTAAAAAACTATTTGTTGTTTATTTAAAATCCAAATTTAACTAGGTATCCTCTATTTTTATTCGTTAACCTGGTAACTCTACTTGATGTAATGCAAAGCTGTGTGCGTGTGTGTGTATAATTTAATAGACATATAATGTATATATAAAGTGTAATGTAGTATAACACAGTTTATGGTATCTATATTTTAATACAGTTTGTGTCGTTTAATAAGGTTCACCCCATTCAGCCCTTAGAACTGACTTCCAATTTACAGGCAATACAGGGCATAGAGAAACAAATGATATGATGTGTAAATGATATCCTGAAGGTGAGATTGTGACCTGGTTTTTATTTTTATTTTTATTTTTTTTAAATGAAAGGAAATGTTTTTTTTTTTTTTAAACGTTTATTTATTTTGAGAGAAAAAGAGAGACAATCCCGAGCAGGCTCTGCACTGTCAGCAGGGAGCCCGACGTGGGGCTTGAACTCATGAATCTTGAGATCTTGACTTAAGCTGAAATCAAGAGTCAGACATTTAACGACTGAGCCACCCAGGCACCCCTGACCTGCTTTTTCAACATGTCAATGAAATGGAAAAAACTGGGTGGGGAATGACGGAATGCTCTAGACCACAGATGCTCAACGAGCAATGGTTTTGCCCCTCAGCAGGTATTTGGCAATACTTAGAGGTGTTGTGGTCTCCCCTAGTATGCTGCAGGGAGGGGAGACGATGCTGCGGGCGTCTAGTGGGCAGAGGCCAGGAAAGCTGCTAACCATCTCATAACATGTGGGACACCCCCGCCCCCACCACACCGCACTAAATATCGGGCCCCAGATGACAGCAGTGCCACTGTTAAAAGAGACCCCGATCTGGACTAAAAGAGCCTTTGAAGACTCTGCAACTGATTGTCATGCACAGGCCCTTCTGCATCTTGACCCCGCACTTCACATACAGCATGCCTAACGATGGAAAGAAATTTTCCATCTAATTAAAAATTAGGCAACTAATTAAAAATGATAGGGTACCGGGGCGCCTGGGTGGCTCAGTTGCTTAAGTGTCTGGCTTCGGCTCAGGTCATGATCTCTTGGTTTGTGAGTTCAAGCCCCGCGTTGGGCTCTGGGCTGACAGCTCGGAGCCTGAGGCCTGCTTCGGACTCTGTGTCTCCCTCTCTCTCTCTGCCCCTTCCCCATTCACGCTCTTTCTCTCTCTCAAAAGTAAATAAACATTAAAAAAAATATTTAATTAAGGGGGCTCCTGGGTGGCTCAGTCGGTTAAGCATCCGACTTTGGCTCAGGTCATGATTTTGTGGGTTCGGGGGTTCGAGCCCTGTGTCGGGCTCTGTGCTGACAGCTCAGAGCTTGGAACTGCTTCCGATTCTGTATCTCCTTCTCTTTCTGCCCTCCCCCACTTGTGCTCTGTCTCTATCAAAAACAAATTAAAAATTTTTTAAAACTTTAAAAAAATGATAGGGTACACTAATGCTTATTTACGTGGGAAAGGCTCACAATACATCACTGAGAGAAAAAAACGAGCCAGATAGAAGGAAGTTTGCACAGCATGACCTCATAGAATTGAAAGGGAGAAAGAGGTACAAAAATAACAGTTGTTCTGCTTCTGCTGTAAACAGAAGGGTGTGTGTGTAAACAGATACACACATACGAACGCAGAGAGAAGCAATTAGAGGGTTAGTCATCAAAATATTAATAGTGTTGGTATTTCTAAGTTGGAGATCATCGTAAGTGATTTATACGGTTTTTTTCCTCTTTTCCGTACTTTCTATGATGAACATCCATGACTTTTTTCATCAGAGTGGAAACAGGATTGTTTTGGAAAGGAAGGTCTTGGTCTGGGTTGAAGGACGGAAAGACAGAAATCCCTTTCTGCAGCGCAGAGCTGAAATGGCTCCTCAGACATCTCCCGTGCCTCCAGAGAACCTTGATGGAGACGGTCATGCTGAGCCAGAAACTAAATGAACCGGAGCATAGATCTGCTGTGTCATTCTCTCGCCAGCAAGATCCAAGAATGAACCAACGGGAGCACAAGGAATGGGCCTGACAGAAGCCTCTGCCCTTTCCAAGTGTGGGAGCTGGGTCTCCCTCGATGGGAATTAGGCTGGGATGTATGTCCAGTGAGTCTTAAGGAAAGTGGCTATGGGCTGAAGCCGGACAAGACAAGACCTGGCCGCCATACCCCTCTGCTTGCCCCAGTCGTGTTTGGATATGCTTCAAGAGGCTGTCTGTTCTCTAGTCCTGAGAAACTAGAATGTAGGGTCTTTGCTTTGTAAGCTCATCCAGTATTCCCATGGGTTACTTAATGGAACTCAATGCACTGTTAGTTCCTGAAACCCCAACAATCCCCAACAATGAGTCAACAGATGAAAACATCTCCCTCATCTGCTACCCAAGTTCCTAACGAAGCTCTCGAGACAAAGCCCTAGGGCTCTCCCATCCCTATCTCTTGGTACCTCAGAGAGAATTTCAAAAGGATGGTCCCAGGAGACTTGGGGCAAGGGAATTGCTTTTCTTGGGGCTGATAAATATCCAAAGCTCTAAAGTCTGGAGTTTATGAGGTTGAATTTTTTTTCCTGGGCCATTTCCCAAGCCAAAGGAATCACTGTCCTCAGCTTCAAGCAACATGGCAATCATTTGAGGTTTTCTCTGATACTAGAGAAGCCTGAATTGTCCTTGCTTTGTACATTTTAGCTTCCCTGGTACATGGCTCTTGAACACAAGGTGTTTCTACTGGCTTCCTTTGAATAGATTCAGCCCTTTCGATGACTTTTAAAAAATCACTGTCTGGAAAGTGATTCCTTCTTCCTTTCACCGAGGTCAGAAGCAGTGAGTGGCTGCGGGTGGGACTTCAGTGAAAATGGAGTGAGTGTCATGTGTGTTTTCTAACTTTTTATTATTTTCCAAGTTTTTCATTATTTTTTGACTGTATTGATTCTCATGACACAAATATTATCTTTTCTTCATGCTGATCTTGCTGTGGTGATGGATTCAAGGACATGAGAGAGGACATGACAGTAATCTTCCACTATCGGGCTGAAAAGGAAACAGAAGGTGAGATATAGTAGGGAGGTGGCACATTGCAGGGAGACAGACATCGAGTCAAGAGAAAGTGATATTATCTAAGAATTAAGGCCACTCGAAAATAGAATTGATGATAGTATATCTACGTGGATCTGTATACTCGGGGAGGGTGCACCGCTGGTAACGAAGATTGGGATAGATCGACTCCACTGTTATGAAGAATATTCAAGGTGTAATATTAAGTGAAAGAATTGGTATGCGCAGTTTAATTTCTTTGGGTAAAATTGAAATGATATGGAAATACGCACAATGGTACTTAAACATTTCTAGACAAAATTTATTTTATTTTTAAAATATTTTTTAAAATAAATATTTTTTTTTTGAGAGAGAGAGAGCACACACAAGCAGGAGAGGGTCAGAGAGAGAGGGAGAGAGAGACTGTCAAGCAGGCTCCGTGCTGTCAGCCCAGAGCCCAACGTGGGGCTCGAACTCAAGGTACCGTGAGATCATGGCCTGAGCCGAAATCAAGAGTCGGCTGGGCTGCTTAATCAACTGAGCCACCCAGGCACCCCTAGATAGAAAATTCAAAAAGAAACAAACATGAATCATGTATACCCCTGGACCAGAAAATGCAAAGCACAGAAGGGGAAAACTAACTTTCTCGTTTATACCCTTTGTACAGATGGCAGTTTTTCCCCTGAAGCATTTTTATAATACAAAAAAACCTAGTGTTATTTTTTTGAGTAAATTTAGTATCTTAAAAAAAAAGAGTGGATGCTAACTTGTAAGATAATGAATTTCCAATCAGTGGAAGCACTGAAGCAGAATTTGGGGAAATATTTGTGAGGAATGCTTGCTTTTAAAATTACCTCCTGGTGCTAAGGTCCCGTGATTCCGTTATATTAAAGGACTTAACGCCACCAAGCACATGCATTTTCCCAGCTTGCTTCCCCCTGGAAAGACTTGAAGAATGAAATGGATAAGATTAACCCATTGTCCAGGATTGCTTGTCAGGTGGAAGCAGAATATGATTTCTCTGGAAGGAAATATTTGACTTTTTTCAGCGTGGAGGGATGTTTTTGGCTAAAGATCCAGAATCCAAGAGAACAGAAAGTGCTGTAAAGTGTTGCTCTTCTCTGGATTCCACAGAGGTAGGCTGCCATTTTGTTTCTGCTGTCATGAGCTTACTAACCTCGTTAACACTCATCAGGTCTTTACCGTCTGGATGAGTCCTTGTTTTCCTGAGGGGGTAATGAGAGAAGAGATGACATTCCAGGGATGCACAAGCTCAATTCAGTCTTTTCTCTTCTCTACCTCACTTACCTTCTTATCCCCCTTAGCGGAGGTAGGATTGACTTTCCAGTTACCTAAGATTGGGGTTTCACCTTGTTCAGTAACACATCATGAATTTCAGTTAAATAGCAGTGGTTAAAGACTAGCCTAGCACTACCTCTCAAAGGAAAATGAACACATACTTTGCTCTCCACTTTCCCCTATATTTTGCAAATACTTTATATTTTCCTGTTCTTCAAAAATCTGTAGTAAGGAAATTCCAAAATCTGCCCTTACTTAGCTGCTTGCATCCCACGGTGGTGATAGTCAGAATTGATCCTGCCTTTTTTTTTTTAACATTACCCTCTGTTTTAAATTTTTTTTAAGTTTATTTATTTTTAGACTGAGAATGACAGCACAAGCAGGTGAGGGACAGAGAAAAGGAGAGGCAGAATCCCAAGCAGGTTCCCTGCCATCAGCACAGAGCCTGATGGAGGGCTCAAACTCATAAGCTGTAAGATTGGGACCTGAGCCGAGATCAAGGGTTGGACGCTTAACTGACTACGCCACCCAGGCATCCCAGATCCTGCCTTTATTTAAAATTTCAATATTTTGATCATCATGGATTTTTGCTTAGTTAGCTTTTTAAAACAATATTACATTAAAATTGTCTTCATCTTGGGGCGCCTGGGTGGCTCAGTCAGTTAAGTGTCTGACTTTGGTTCAGGTCACGATCTCGCCGTTTGTGAGCTCGAGCCCTGCATCGGGCTCTGTGCTGACAGCTCAGAGCCTGGAGCCTGCTTCACATTCTGTGTCTCCCTCTTTCTGCTCCTTCCCCGCTCGCTCTCTGTCTTGCTCCAAAATAAATAAATGCTAAATTTTTTTTTTAAATTATCTTCATCTTGATTGCTGAGTATTTTTGGTTCTCCCTTACATTTCGTGCCCGAGATGAGTGCCTCATGTACCACATTTCACTTCCAGCACTGTCCAAAAAGGTTTTGTTTGTTTGTTTTTTTTTTCAACTACAATCTTTCTTTAAAAACCGAAGTTGGGCACCTGGGTGGCTCAGTGGGTTAAGCGGTTAAGTGACTCTTGGTTTCGGCTCAGGTCATGATCTCAAGGTTTTGTGCGTTTGAGCCCTGGGTCTGGCTCTGCACTGGCAGCAAGGAGCCTGCTTGGGATTCTCTCTCTCCCTCAAAATAAATAAATATACTTAAAAAAATAATTAAAGATAAAAAAAGATTTTAATGAAGTTAATCTCCTCTGGATCTGGCTGTTGGGTGCCCAAATTTCTATGAAGTGCCTGTTCAGAGACCAACTTAGTCTCATGTGAGACTGTCAGCTTTCTCTTCTCTAGGGTCAGTTAACCCACTTTTACCTTTTCTCCTCAATCTTCTGCACAACCTCATTGTAGAGTCTCCCTGGAAGAAGAATTGAACAATTAGCAAATTTTTTGGTATGTTTAGAAGAGAAACTGTTAAGAAGAAAATCTGGATTATAATGGAGAGTATAAAAAGAAAAATAATTTGAGATTCTCCATTTACTATCCAGAAAAAAATATTTTTAGCATTTTGGTATATTTACTTCCAACCCATTTTTAGTGGCGTGTGTACCATTCCATAGGTTTCCTTTCTTTATTCCTTCTTTTTTCTTTTCTTTTTCTTTTTGAAAAATTATGGACTGCCTATCTTTCTTTTTTTTTCTTTCTTTCTATCTATCTATCTATCTATCTATTGTATAGACATGTATATTATGTGTGCACTTATTAGACATGTATTTGTTGCATAATTCCTATCAGATGGATATATTATAATTCATTCTTCATTTATTTGTATTGTTTTTCATATTATTATAAATAGTCTCCTGAAAGCTTCTTATACATATATCCTGATACGTATCTGTGATTATTTCTTTAAAATAAATAATTGGAAGTAGAAGTATTAAGTCAAAGAGAATGGGCACTCATTGTCGCTAATATGCTAATATTCCATTTACTTACCAAGGAAAACATCCTAAAGTTTTTTCTAGTTTCCCAATGTTTTCCAGATTTTCCATTTTCTTCCCCATGCAAACTCATTCCCAGAGTGAGGAACATGCATTTGCTCTTTCCAATAAGAAATCTGGAAAAAAAAACGGTCTTCTTTCTCACCTGTTTTGTAGCCATGAGGCTACTTTGGGCAGTTGTGGGATAGGACAAATCACGTTGTCTTTCAAATGGGAAGATTGGGTCTATGATGTACTAATTTGGGACAAACCACTGAACCCTAAGTGTCTTAGATGCTCCATCTGCAAAATGGGAATAATAGTTATCTAATATATGAGATTGATATGCCATTAAATAATACATACAAAACCTCTTTATAAACTGGAAAGTGCCATAAGGGACCATTCTTGTCTTCTATTATTATTAGCATTTTACTACTCTTTTTTTAAAATACTGGTCTCTAAAATTCCCCAGATAGGGAATAGGGAGAGAATGCAAACTGGTTTCTTCAAAGGTCCCCAGTTTATAATTCCGAAGGAATTAGAAAAGAGAGGCTCGGCGTCTACTCGTGAGTCAGCCTACCCGTGAAAATTCACAGCCAAGCACAAGCCGGAAAACACGCAAACACCCACGGGACCCGAGAACCAGTTAGGGAACAACACGTAGCGACTGACCTACAGTGGGCGGGTGCCCATTGGCAGGGCCCGGCTCCGTCCGTGCTGAAGAAACAGGGGAATGTGTCTGGTTGAAAACTCCTGTCGGGAGGCAGTCAGGTCTGAAGCTGTTGAATGATTTGTGAAAAGATGCAGACAAGCGCAACAGGGACAAAGCAAACGCTCGGACCCCTCGGAGCAGAGAGCGACGTCCCACTTGGCAATGCAGAAGGTAAGACCTTGAAGAAGATGGTCGAAATTGTGGCTTCAACGAGGTAGAAGAGGTTGACAGATTTGTTTCAGGTAAACAAAAATCTGAGGTTGTAATTCACGAGAAAGTTCGTCTCAAGTTGATGAGTTTTCTATTCCTTTAGCTCCAGCTCCCTCCTTACACCAAACCAGGACACCTCTTCCAAACTTGCCCTGGGTGTTTTCCGCCTCTCACCTACAGGCGCAAGAGGCCCCATTAACCTGGCACATCTGACGGGCGGGTCCTTGTTGCCCCTTCTTCTAGTCCTGAGCGGGCGCTGGGTGCTGGCCCGGTCTGACTGACTGAGTCTCCACCCCGTAGACACAGCATTCATCGATGAAGAGAGAGAACCACACCGCGGTGCGTGAATTTGTTCTCCAGGGTTTTTCCAGCTTTCGTGAACACAAGATCATCCTCTTTGTGATATTTCTTACCTTGTACCTTTTAACTCTGGCTGGTAATGTCATCATTGTGACAGTCATCAGCTTTGCTCGTCACCTGCACACCCCCATGTACTTCTTCCTTGGTGTTCTTTCCACTTCTGAGACTGTCTACACACTGGTCATTGTACCGCGGATGCTTTGCAGCCTCACAGGCCTGAGTCAGCCCATCTCCTTGGCTGGCTGTGCCACCCAGATGTTCTTCTTCATCACCTTGGCCATCAACAACTGCTTCCTGCTCACGGCGATGGGGTACGACCGCTACGTGGCCATCTGCGACCCCTTGAGGTACACGGTCCTCATGAACAAGAGGGCGTGTGCCCTGCTCGTATCAGGGGCTTGCAGCATTGGGCTGTTTGTGGCCATAATTCAGATTTCCTCTGTATTCAGACTGCCCTTTTGTGACAGAGAGGTGGCCCATTATTTCTGTGACATCCGCCCAGTTATGAAACTCTCCTGTGCTGATACCACTCTACATGACATAATTAATTTTATCATCAGCTCACTCGTTATTGTGGTCCCCATGGGCCTGGTCTTCATCTCCTACGTCCTCATCGTCTCCACCGTCCTCAAGATCCCCTCCGCCCGGGGCCGGAAGAAGGCCTTTGCCACCTGCGCCTCTCACCTCACGGTGGTCGTCGTCCACTACGGCTGCGCCTCCGTCGCCTACCTCAAGCCCAAGTCGGAGAACGCCAGGGATCAGGACCAGCTGATCTCGGTGACCTACACCGTCATCACCCCCCTGCTGAACCCGGTTGTGTATGCCCTGAGGAACAAGGAGGTCAAGGATGCTCTTCACCGTGCTATTCGCAAAAACCCTCTTGCTTAGGATCTATGGCAGTTTGCCTGTCGTCTTCTGGGTATTTCGTAATCTCAAAAAAAAAAAATTGGATTTACTCTCTACCCAGAAAAAGTTGCAGGATATGGTGGTGGCTTCAGTGAGGAGTCTAGAGTTGCCCTGACTTGAAGTTCATTTTCATCATCATGGTCCCATGCCTTCTACTAATCTCGGAGGTTACCTCCAGAGGCACTGCTCGGAAGATGGAGAGCTGGTTGGGAACGACAACGTAGAGGGTGGCTCATCATTACCGGTTTGCTGATGGCAGGAAGCTGGGCTGTATAATACCTATTTGGAGTGAGGGGTTGAGAGAGCCACCTGAATGCCAGGCAGATCCTGAGCTCTGGAACATCGAGAGAGCATGGCTGGTGCACAGGATGTGCTGGAAACACAGTCAAAACTACGTTCCCACTTCTCATCACCTTTCCTCTGCACAGCGATGAGAGTAACAGACCGTGACATTCCAGAAGAAATATCCTCTGCCTTAACATGCTCACCTGCCTTGGAGACCCATGAGATTTCTTCCGGTTCTACTGAAGCTTGCACTAGAGCTGTCTCCTTGGTGAGTCTCGTATATCCACATGTGCGTAAGGAGGCTGACCCATCCGGCCACCGCATTCCACCGCCTGTGAAGTGACACGTACGTGGCGCATTCACGAGTGTGGGGCTCTCTGAAGACCTCTTTGGGGAACTAAATGTATCAGCTCCACTTCCCAACTCACTTTGGCTATCTCGGATCTGGGTAATTAGCGTGTGTGAAGCCTGAGCAGAAACATGTGTCTTGCCTTCCCTTCCTCATTTCTGCATGGCTGAATTCATTGTCCGTCAACAGTTGGGTGCCTACTTCCTCAGTGTGATCACTTGTCCAGATCCAGTCTGGACACCTCCAAGTTCCTATCACTACGGCCTTCTGAAGGGGGAAATTGTACTGATTTGTAAGAAAGGTGTAAGGTTTTAGGGATATTTGGCCTCGCGTGGAAAAGGGGCAGAACTTGCCAGATGTCTTCCTGTCTGTAAAAGGGTGACATTAAATGATCATCATTAACCAGATTGGGGAATCTGCCAATTCACCTGCCAGCCTTCTCCCGCTCCAGGGCAGTCCAAGTGGTGGCTCCCTGGTGGTCTAGTGGTTAGGATTCGGTCCCAAGGGCAGTCCAAGTGTCCCCACTGAGGATGGATTGAGAGCGTATGTCCGACAGGCAGCTCGGGGAACCCTAATGGTAGAGGAGCCAAGAAGGGAGATCCTCATATTTACAGAGCATTACCTGAAAGAGTGAAAGCTTTGCCTCCTCGCTGCAGCTGCCTTATCTTTGGCCTTATCTGGCTTCCCTGATAACACCATGGAATCCCATCTGGGCCATGAGGTTCAAGGAAAATACTCTCATGGGCCTGCTTCTCAGAAAGCGCCACTGGAGATCCTCTCTTTGGGGGTCCTGCTCACTGTAGCAGGCCCATTCCCTAAAGCTGTACCCAACAGTCGACTCATTTTTATAGATCTCTGAATTTTTGCACATATTCTCCCTGCCAGGACGTTCCACAACTGTCCAGGGCTTTATAAGATTGGTGCCCATATTGAAAACAGTGGGTCCCCCTGAGTTCCTATAGTTCGATGCTGCAGAAAATTATGGGGTGATTTTCCCAAAGTAATGTTTGCAACAATAAAGAATGTGTGTGAAAGGTATACCCATCCTTTGTCTTTTTTTAAAAAAAATGTAGTTTAAGGGTGCCTGAGTGGCTCAGTCGGTTAAGCATCCAACTCTTGATTTCAGTTCAGGTCATGATCTCACAGTTCATGGGCTTGAGTCCTGCATTGGGCTCCTTGCTGTCAGTGCAGAGCATGCTGGGGATTCTCTCTCTTTCCCTCTCTCTCTGCCCCTCCCCTGCGCTCTCTCTCTCTCTCTCTCAAATAAATAAACTTAAAAAAAAATTGAATGAAAAATAAAATGTGGTTTATACCATTATAACAGAGCCGGAAAAAAAATTAAGCCAACGCATTTAATTTCAAAGAGAATGTGTGACTAATTCTCACCCAACACAAATCATGTCTGAACAGAGTGAAGCTGAGGCCCACACCTTGGGCTTAGTCACCGCAGCATAGCCATTATCTTTAGAAGTCAGCGCCTACCAGGTCAGGGCAGTAACACCAGGCTCCCAACTCCTTTAGGGAGAAAGCTTGATCCCAAGGACCCATCCCTTCTCTCCCCAACGAAGGATTGTTTTGTGTCAGAACATCCCTCAAAGGAATCCTTCTCTTGCTCCAGAATGTTCTTTGCCTCTGTAAAGACACAGAACCCCCCTTCTCACACCCATCCTCCTCCTCCCCATCCAGAGTTCAGCCATCCCGGAGCAGACTCCTCGCTGGCACAGACATGGAATCGGGCATGAGGGGACCAGCTCAAGCTCAGTCACTATAGAAGCACATGTTGTGTGAAGGCGCAGGTTTCGGCACAGCTGTCCTGCTAGAAGAGGAAGTGTCCTACATCAACCCCCGTTTCCATCTTCTCGGCAGATCTCATCCGTGTACAGGCAGCAAACACCAGTCGTGGAACAGGAAACCCGGCTGACTCATCCAGGGTAACTGATAACAGCCCAGAGCACCCCACATCCCCCGCCGCCGATCACACTCTGCGACGTCTCCCACGGGACACTTGTGTCTGCAGTGAGGGCATCGCAATGGCTCTTCCGGAGCCACGGCTCGGCTGTGCTGGACCCGTGCTCTGAGCCAGAGCACATCTGATGAGGGGAACAGTGTGCACGCCCCGAGACCCCCTCCTCTGCACTCCCCTTGTGCAGCTCTTGGGTCCAGGACCAGCTTCCCACCGCGTGTCCCCCATGGCTGCAACGTCACGATCCCGGGATTACTTACCGTAGACTTATTTCCACTTAAGCCTCCTGAGAGAAGAGGGCTTAATCATCATAAAATCAACTGTTTTTCTCTCTTGCTTAGGAAAGCAAATTTAGCAAATATTATGGCCTGGGAATAAATTAGAGAATAACGGCTAACTTAATCAAGGGAGGCACAGTCTAGAAGCTCTATGAAGTCCTGAAGTGAGTGAGTTTTGCTGTATAGTAGGAAATGGGAAAACAGCATGTACTCTTGTTTCCTTAGATACAAATGTTTCTTAAAATTCTCACCCTAGACAAAGAATAGGAAGAGAGAATTTAGGGAGAGGGAGCTAGGGGGAGATTATAGACTTTAATATTGAGAGAGAGAAGGAGAGCACCTGTCGGGAGTGGGGGGGGGGGGGGAGAGGGAAGGAAGGGAGAGAGCAAGCGAGCCCTTCACTCAGTACAGCAGGAATTAGGGGAATGACATAGTCCCTGTGATCTAATTATCCCCTGTGTGTGATTTGTGACCTTGCTAATGTACGAACCTGGGGCAAAATAGCATGGTTTGCCCAAGAGTGGTGTTTTGAATATCTGATCAGCAGTAGTGACATGATAGAGAGGGTGAGCGTCTCGAACTTGAGAAGATGAGGCAGGAATAGACAGGAATAGGAATAGGAAATAGGAAATAGGAATAGGAAAAAAAACAAAGGGTGCCAGAACATCTAATGCGTTGTTTTTGCCGCTAACGGAAACTAACTTTCTGTAACGTTTGCCCGTCACAAAGTCCATTTTGCTTTTAACTGGCCTCACCCAACCTTCAAACCGACTCTTTCTAGACTCATATAATTTTTAATCCCGATTTCATAGGTGGAAAAACTGAGGATCAGGGTTCAGTGACCTCACAAAGCTCCCTATAAGGTTTTGTATTCCTTCCTCCCTGCCCTGTGACCCAGACTGAAGGATTGAGAAGGATCACAGACGGAACGCCCCAACCCCACAGTAACTTCTCTTTTTCTAGTAAAAGCTGCCCGTCCCTTTTTGTCCCCTCAGGTCAGAGGTAATGGTGTTCCCACCCAGTAAGCACCCCACTCTCCTTTCTCTATCCTGGGCCTTCCTTATGCCAGGCACATCCTTACTCCCCAGCATCTGTGGTGGTTTTAAAACTATGTCCCAAAATAACTCTCCTCTCCTTGATTGTGGGTTAACTCACTTGTACTGAGGGGAATACAGCCCAACTGAGGTGTATGGTTTCTAAGATCGGACTGCAGGAAGACTGACTTCCACGCTAGGCCCTTTCCCCCTCTGTGCTGGTCGCTCCCTGTTGGGGAAGCAGGCGCCATGTGGTGTAGAAAGGCCCACGTGGTGAGGAGTGAAGTAGCCGGTGAGGATCAGAGGCCCCCAACCCAACAGAATGGACCCTGACGATGACCACGTGGGCCAGCGTGGACACAGGGTCTTTTCCTGGTCAAGCCCGAGGTGAAGATCCTCCCTGATTTTTGACCCACAGAAAGCGTGAGATACCAAGGGCTTGTGTTCAAAGCTGGGGGGTTTTGAGGTGCTTGGCCTGCAGCGGTGGGTAACTTCTAAGTCATCCTTCATTCGCATTTTCCTTAAAACAGCAGCAGCAATGGCAACACCACAAGGTGCCATGCTCCTGTCCCCCTGGGGATGTCAGGAAATGTCTTCCCAACAAGGCTTACCACCTGCCTGACTGTGTCACATCTCCTCCTGGTGAGGAGCAAGGCACCCACAGGAAGCTTCTCCACCGAGCTCTCCTTGGGTCTCAGGAGCAATGCCCCCCACCCGTCTGGCTCCCTAGGTTATATGTTTAGGGACACCGCCTTTGTTCCAGCAACAGAGGACAGCGTTTTTATTGGTTTAATTACCTGAACCGGGATATGATCAGAAATGAATGTGTTTACTTCGCTATGTCGTTTCAGTCGTACAGTCCTTCCTTTCTCTTTTAACCGTTCTCCTTCCCGCCGAGCTGTCCTGTTCATGCCTCCAAGGAAAGAGAAGCTACACCCTCCTAAAGGGACATTCTGTTGCCTGATGTGTGTAAGGAATTGTGGCACTGGATTGTTTGTTCTGTAAGCTGAGCATCGTTGCGGAGCTGCTGGAGGAACCGTTCCCTTCCAGGCTTAGGGCTGGAGTGTCACCAGCAGACCAAGGACAGTCAGTGGTTCAAGTGGTTGTGGATTTCGAAACGGTGTGAGATGGAGACTCTGGCCTGTGGCAGAGTGGAGATCCAGTTCTCCGGTCTTGAGGAAGTTGCCAGGTTGTCGACAAAGGAAGTCCTGGATGTTGGGTGTTGGGTGTTAGAATGAAGCCCTTCCCCTGGAATCAAGACATCCGCTAGGGAAATTAGGAGCTCAAAGAAGGTATCTGTGAAGATGGATGGATTGAGCCCATCTCAAGAGGACGGGGAGTAGGCTTTGACACTGGGAACAAGCTAGCTATGTTGACCGGAATCTGTGATTCACCAACCTATTTATAAGCGTTTCATCCTAGTGTTTGTTCCTCTGTCTCCAGTAAAAACTTTTCGTGTGCTGCTGTATCAGTTCCCCCTTTTTTGTTGATCACACACTATAAGTAAGACTTGAAAGTCCAAGAACATCTGGGGCTGTGGCTTCCCCCACAGCTTCATCTCCAACATCTATCCCTCTGATTAATTCATAATGAGAGCCGTACAACTGCTTACAGAATGGAGGAATCCGGGTGTATCCAGGGTCATGAGAAGTCCAGGAAGTTGCCTGAGTTAGGGCTCCTGGTCGTGAACAACAAAAGCCACTGTGGCTACTGTGGCAACGTGACCGTTCACCTCGACTTAACCATGCCGTGCAATAAACCACCCCAAACTCTGTGAAACAATAATCATTTATTTAGTACATGAGTCCATGGGTTTGGAGGTTTAGGGAGTTTATTTTTCTGAAATCTCAACTAGTGATTAACAGCAAGTCAGCTGGGTTTTAGACGATAGTATCATCTGAGTCACAAATGGGATGATGGGAATTAACACATTTTAAGATCTTTGTCTTATTTGTATAATTTTAGATTGGCCTAAATCAATTGTGATGTCTCTCTCTTTTAATTCTAAAGCTCCATTCATAGTAACATATAATATCAATAATTCCCTGAGTAGTTTTTAAAATCATTTTTCACAGCATATTTTTGCGTAATATAAAATATTTTCCGTAAAACATGTTACTTTAGATCAATATATTACAACTAAAGGTTACATTGTAAGTTAATCCTTTAAAGTCTTTATTTTTTTTTAAGTTTATTTATGTTTGGGGGGGGCGAGAGCGGGAGTGGGGGAGGAGCTGAGAGAGAGAGGGAGAGAGAGAATTTTAAGCAGGCTCCACACTCAGCCTAGAGCCCGATGCAGGGCCCAATCCCCTAGAACTGTGAAATCATGACCTGGGCTGAAATCAAGAGTTGGATTCTCAATCAGTTGAGCCACCCAAGTACCCCTGAAAGTCTTTATTATATATATGTTAGATATGTATCTAATATATATCTAAAAAGAAAAATTTGACTTGTCCACATTTAATAAGTGCTCCATATTATTGAATTAACTTTAAAATAATTATGTGAGAAAGAACATGATTTATGGACAGATTTGTAATGACATTTTATATACTTATTTCATTAAGGGATAAAAATAGATGCATTAAAATGAAGATTGAAATTTAACTACTTTTTGCTAGATCAGAAACACACAATTCCTTTGATGGTTTTGATTTATGGCTCTGAGGGTTAGAGTCTAAGAAAACCCCACACGCTGTTTTTGTTTTTTTTTTTTAAATAATATTCATGCTTAGTTTCCAAGTACTTACTTTCCAAAGATTTACTTAATTGCTGAAGACATCTTGATGTTCTATTGAATATTTATTAGATTAGGATCCTTTTGGTGATCAATATGGATAAATTTCAAAACTAGAATACAGATGTATATTTAGAATAATACCATATAGTTGTAAATATAGACATATGTGCTAATGTATAAACAGGCAAAGGAATAACAGGCACAGCACACAGGAAGGAAGGGAAGGATGGGTGAGTTCCTGATTATATCCATTAATGCTATAACCTTAAAAAAAGAGACAGGAAAGGGGTGCCTGGGTAGCTCAGTCGGTTAAGTGTTCGACTCTTGATTTCAGCTCAGTTCGTGATCTCGTGGCTCATGAGTTTGAGCCCGGCATTGGGCTCTGCACTGTTGGGATTCTCTCTCTCCCTTATCTCTCTCTGCCCTCATCCTGCTCAAGCACTCTCTCTCAAAATAAATAAATAAACCTGAAAAAGAATTTTTTTAAAGAGATAGGGAACAATTATGACCAATATAGCATAGAGAACACATGACACTTGATTTGTAATTTTGTGACTTTTCTCCACTTCTTTGTAAGTTTAAACTTTTCACAGTTCTTGTCTTTTATTTTTAAAGAGTCTTCAGGTAAATCCTGAGTGATCGTTTTTATGTTCCTCACTAGCATGTGCTATTTCAACATGAGCGTTCCTTATGAACCGTAACTTTCACCCATGACTTACTGTGGATGGAAATGAAACAAATACACAAGCAAGGAAACAAAAAACAACTACGTAAAATGGGATAACGGTCAAAAACACCAGCTCATCTTGCAGTGATAAGCTCTCAGAGTGGTTGAGCCATGAGCAGGCATTTCTGAGCTCCAATAACCTCCGGCCCTGCTCATCTGCTTTCCCCCTCAGAGGTCTCCAGCGGGCTCCATTTTAAAGGAACGAGGCCAAGAAATGGAAGGCCTCCCTGCTGGCTTCCGTTTCAAAGCACCCACCCACCCACCCACACACACACCCTGGTGAATGATGTCAGTCGTCTGGTAAGTACCAGTCCTTCATATTTCCATATTGAACCAAGACCTGGAGACACTGACAGTAAATGTCAGAGGCTGTACCCTCATGAAGACAGAGAGCCTGTCTCCTTGTCTGACACACTCAGGAGAAAACAGCAAAAGAGAAGCTAAAAAAAAAAGAAAGAAAAAAGACTGTTGTTGGAGGGAGAGGGTCAGAGGCTGGGTGGTGTGCATCTCCCCCTTGCTCAGACCCCTGCAGCTCTGGAGGGTCCCCTTGGCCCTGAGTATTCCCAGGGGAGGGAGGCACATTCAGGTAGGTACCCAGTCCTGGGTGGAAGCTCCCAAGCTAGAAAAACAGGGAGACATTAGAAGTTTTTTGCTCTTGTTTGTTTGTTGGTCGATGGGGGAGAGAGACATGTACGTGGAGCCAGGAAGAGGTGGTGGGAAAATGGGAGAAGTGGTTTTCTGAGCACCAGGGCCAGAGAAAGGAGAGTTGGTGTGGCCGGCTGGACGGGAACACTGTTCCTTTTGGTTCAAGAGAATGAGAAATGGTCTTGTGGGTTCACAAACCAGTTTCCTGTACGCAAAGGGCGGGAGTGACTGAAGAAAGAGGCAGGCAGTTTTCCTAAAGCAGGGGAATGAGGGAGCTCATCTGAGAGGCTTGTCCAGGGTGGACAGAAGCAAGATGAGTAGATCCCTGCACCTGCCTCCCAGAGTCTGAAAAGTGTACAGAGAATGCTTAACTGGGCTCAGCCCCATGTGCTGCCTATATGCTCTCAACACCACATCTGTGTCCAGGCTGTGCCCTTGGAACAGCCCCCACTGTGCAAACAGGAGGCAGAGCATTCGGGACACAAGGAGCCTCTGATTTCCTGAGTCCTGCTCACAGATCAAGTGGCGTCACCTCTTCCTGAAGACCTCCTCCAACATTTCTTCCCCCAGAAGAGAAAATGCTGCCCGAGTATCTAGCTGGACTGTCCTCATGGCCTGGGTTATGTTACTTCCACGTGAAAAGAGCCACCATGGAAAGAGCCCCAGCGTTGTTCAGAGATCCAGCCCCCCCCTTCTTTCTGTGTGCTCTTCAGTTATATACTCCTTGTGCCTCAGTTTCCTCATTATAAAATAGAAATTAAAGACAGCCAAGCGACCTCATAGAATTGGTATAATGATTGGATGAGAGTAATTATGAGGTCAGATATTTAAAATGTTGTAAAAATATTAGTAGCTGCAAAAATAAAAGCTCTTGTCTCCCATAGTAAGTTTCCCAAAGCAGGCACATGTTCTGGTTTCTCTTCACATGTGAGTTCTGACTAGGGCACAAACTCTATGGAGAAACGATTGGTAATGTAGAAGAAGAATTAGGATAGTCTGAAAATTCCATTTGTGACGCTCTGGTCTTGGGAGATAAGGAAAGAATATCCTTAAAATCTTATGATGATGATCTCATCTTGGGGAAAGGAAAAGCAAGTTTTTCTGGATGTGCTTTGTTTGAAAGGTAACAGTTAGTAAATTACAGGTGAATGTGTATTGTCAGTTATACTTGTCCAGAGGCTTTTATTCCTTATATCCTCCTACCAAGGAAGGAAGGAACAAAGAAGGGAGGGAGGGAGAAAGGGAGGGAGGCAGGGAGGGAGATGAATATACAATGGCTAAACTCCCATCTCCATCCTATAAGGAGGGAAGTCCGTAGGATTTGGATCTCAGCATCTGAGGTGACAGCTGTAGTGACATTGAACCAGTGGAGGTATGGCCCTCCAGGTGACTAGGGGTTGGAAAGGGTGTGACACAAAGGAGGTGTTTTTCATCAACCAATACAAGTTTTCTATTTCTTACTCAAAGAGGAGGTATGATAGAGACTCAGGAAAATCAAGGCATCGTCCCAAAGAAATATTTAACACCACATTTGTTTATCATCAGCCAAATCCAAATCCTACACGGAAAATTCTCTCATTCTGAGGGGGATGTTGAGGCCCAGGGACCAGGTAAGAGAGAAAGGGACAGACAGGGCAGCACAGCTTTCATTCACGACTCTCAATACATCAACTTCTTTTTTTGTTTGTTTTCTCCCCCCCCCACCCCGCCCCCCCTCAGAACTGAGTTGATGGAAGCAGCCGATTGACTTAGCAGAAACAACTTACCCCATGAGCTCTTTAATATCTCTCACATACAAATAATATAACTTATATTTGGAACCCCTGTGTAAATTCCAGTAAGCTCTATGTGCAGCTAGAACATGTAAACGTAAGTCAGCGTGAAGTTGGTAGGATAATTTTTATCTTGTCTCTTATCTACAGACATTGCTTCCATGTCCCGATTCTAGAGAAATCCTACACACCAACCTCACCTGTGGCTAAAGCCTGTTGTGACGCAGCACCTAGCCCAAGGCAATAAGCTCTTGTATATGCACATAAAATTGGGGGGCATAATCTATCAATTGGACAAGGAGAGGGTGTTGTCAGGCTGCTCTAAGCCCTTCTGGCCTCAGTCCATTTGCGCCATCTGGAGTCAGCCTCTGGCACCGTGAAACTCCTAAGTAGAGGAGAAGCCCCAAGTGAGAAAAAGATACTCAGTTGGATGGAGAGAAAGGTCACCTGGGCCAGGAGCTGGATTCCTTAGGGTGCAGATTTCATACAGCTAGCCCTTTGATGGGGAGATCTGGGATTAGTTTTATAGGTCTACATGCTCTTCTCAGAGGAGATATGTACCACCTGTTGTGATGACGGCATCCTAAACTGGCAGGTTCTGAGGTTTCCTTTTTATTCTTATAACTTTGTATTTGGGCATAATTTTGGACCCACAGAAAAGTTTCAGGAATCATACCAAAAAAAAGTTTCCATGTACTTAAAAATATGGTGGTAAAATACACCTAGTAGAAAACTTACCATTTTTGCCATTTTTGAGTGTACATCAGGGGTATTATGTACATTCACAATGTTGTGTAACCGTCATCACTGTGTATTTCCAGAGTCTTTTCCTCATTCCAAGCAGGAACTCTGTCCCCCCTTAAACAATAACTCTCTATTTCCCCCTCTTTCCCAGCCCCTGATAACCTCTCTTTGCTTTCTATCTCTGTAAAATTGCCTATTCTAGGTACCTCGTATAAGTGGAATCATTTAATATGTGTCCTTTTGTGTCTGACTTACTACACTTGGTGCAGCGTTTTAAAGGTTTATCCATGTTGTAGTGTGGATCAGAGTTTCGTTTCTATTTTTTTTTTTTAATTTTTTTTTCAACGTTTTTTATTTATTTTTGGGACAGAGAGAGACAGAGCATGAACGGGGGAGGGGCAGAGAGAGAGGAAGACACAGAATCGGAAACAGGCTCCAGGCTCTGAGCCATCAGCCCAGAGCCTGACGCGGGGCTCAAACTCACGGACCGCGAGATCGTGACCTGGCTGAAGTTGGACGCTTAACCGACTGCGCCACCCAGACACCCCCAGAGTTTCGTTTCTTTTTAAGGATGAGTAACATTGTACGTACATGCCACCTTTTGTTTATCCATGCCTCTGTTGATGGACATTTGGGTTATTTCCACCTTTTGGTTATTGACTATGTTATGACCATCGGTGTACAAGTATCTGTGAGGGTTCCCGTTTGTAATCTTTTGGGTATATACTTAGGAGTGGAATTGCTTGATCCGTGTTTAACTTTGTGAGGAGCCACTGAACTGTTTTCCACAGTCCCTGCAATATTTCACATTCCTATCAGCAGTAAACAAGGGCTCCAATTTCTCCACGTCCTTGCCAACCCTTGTTATTTTCCTTTTTTTTTTTTTTTTTAATTTTAGTGACCCTCCTTATGGGTGTGAGCTGGTATCTCATGATGGTTTTGATTTTCATCTCCCTGATGGTTAGCCAGTGATGTTGAACATCTTTTCGTGTACTTATATTGGCCATTTGTTTATCTTTTTTGGAGAAATGACTTCAAATTCTTCACCCAGTTTTGAATTGCCTTTTTTTTTTAGTTGTAGGAGTTCTTTATATATTCACAATACCAATCCCCAATCAGATACATGATTTGCAAATATTTTCTCCCATTATGTGGGTTGCCTTTTCACTTTTTTGATAGTGTTTTTGATGCCCAAAAGTTTTTAATTTTGATGAAGTTCAATTTATCTATTTTGTCTTCTGCTGCCTGTGCTTTGATGCATATCCAGGCAGTCATTGCCAAATCCAATGTCACAAAGATTTTTCCTATGTCTTCTAAGAGTTTTTTTTTTTTAAGTAGACTTCACACCTAGCGTGGAGCCCAACATGGGGACTGAATTTATGACCCTGAGATCAAGACCTGAGCTGAGATCAAGAGTCAGACACTTAACCAACTAAGCCACCCACCCAGGTGCCCCTTCTAAGAGTTTTATAGTTTGAGCTTTTGCATTAGGTCTTTAATTCATTTTGACCAGGGACCAGGTCAAAATTTTTGCATGTGGTGTATAGTAAGGGTTCATCTTCACTCTTTTGCATGTGCATATCCAGTTTTCCCAGCACCATGTGTTGAAAAGAGTGTCCTTTCCCCTTTGAATGACCTTGTACCCTTATTGAAAATCAACTGGGCTCTCTGGTCTATTTCATTGGGCTCCACTTTTGTCCTTATGCCCCATATACTTTTCACTGGGATTTACCAAATGTTAATATTTTACCATTTTTGCTTTCTAGCTCTTCTGTATACACACACACACACACACACACACACACACACACACACACGTGAATGTGTGCATAGATATACATGTGTATTTTTTATCTACTTTTTTTTTTGAACTGCTGAGAGTTAGTTGCAGACATGATGCTCCTTTATCCCTAAATACTTTAGTGTGAATTTCCTAAAAGCAAGGATATTCTCTTATATCATACATTCTTAGTAGGGGTAACACCACCCTCAAGGGGGAAAAACTGATTATATGGGCAAAAAGTTTTTAGATATTATGAATGACCTGTGGCTATCCAAAGCTCAGCCCTACCCAACAAAATCATATTTCTTAGTATTTAATGTACCTTATGAGGGAGAGATTCATTTAACTATCACTTAATTAATTAATATTTCTCCTTTGGCTGTCCAATAATAAGAAAAAGTTAAGAATTGTCACACAACAATTCTCAAAATCAGGAAATTAACATTGATACAATAATCTATAAATTTTATGCTGTTCTGTTTTTACATTTCACCAGGAACACCACAGAAGTGATGTGTTCATCACGTGCCCTTTTTCCATCTTGCCCTTCAGAGTAAAACACTATTCCAGGCACTGGGCATACAGCAGAGAACAAGGTATTGCTCATGTAGCTGACATTCTAGACGGGAGTTTACTAAGCACTGAGAAAGGATTGCCCATGGGAGAAAAAGCTTAGGGGTAACACTGGAACAGATTAGCCTTGCTCTTTACAGCCCATTTGATTGAGCAAAGTCTGTAGGAAACAGATTTATTTCCAACCTAAAGAACACACTCTCTCTCATACACATGCTTGCGCACACACACACACACAGTATTAGAGATGAAGTGGGTTTCTCAGGGAGAAACTTAGTTTCCTATGATTCAAAGGACTTTCCTATAAGTCAAGGGTCAGCATTTGACCTCTGCCATGACAGGCCCCCCCTTTTTTGAGTATTCAGCTGGTCTCTATGTCTTGAACAAATAAAAATTCTATCAACTTCACTATTCTCATCTGAAAAATGGAGAATAAAAATAATACATACTTAAAGAGTTATTGTAAAAATTAAATGTAGTAATGCATGAAAGAAGCATTTAGTTTAGTGTCTAGCTGAATAATTATGGATTATTATATTTTTTAAGAAAACGCTATTCACGTAACTTATTATTTTTCTAGAAGATTGTTCACTAAACAAGGCTTTTCAAAGCAAGGTCAGTGTGAGGAAGCTTGCACTAAGTCTATTAACTAGTATTTCAATATGTCAGTTTTTAATTTTTATTTTTCATTCATGAATGTCAAGGTTGCATACACAATGGGTTTCTATATGTGTAACCGGGCACCTGGGTGCCTTATGTCAGGCCAGTTTGGGAGAAGTCTGATTTCTATTATGATCATGTTTGTGTACCTGCCTGAGCTCCAGATGAACAGAAAAGAGCTCATGGCATTAAGGTTCTGTTTAGACTCAAGGGTGGATTTACTGAGAAGCTAATGAAACTTAAGCTTCGCCCTCATTTGCACAGAAAATAAACATTCATTTTCATGGATTCAGAGCCTGAACCCTCCCCTAGTTACATGCCTATTCACAGAACCGGGGTCAAGTTCTGGCCATCTGTTTCACTCCACAGGAAAAATCTTGGTTTTACGATCTCATCTCAGCCTCTTGCGTCAGCATTTCAGAATTTCGTGGTGTGACATACAACTTTTCCCTTGTCTCTGGAGCACAGCTTCTATTCAATAACAAAATGCCTCTTTAGACCATTTGCATCACAAGGTCGAGTTCCCACTTTCTCTTCTCTTGGACGCCCCAGGAGATGGCTTGCTGAGGGACACATAAGCAAAGAGATTCAAAGCTGCTGTGCATTTCTTATGCCCTGAATGTGGGTGGCCCTCTGGAAATAGAAGAGAACAGAGAAGGTGGAGACAGGCTGAGCAAGGTGCCCTAGACGGTGACCTATCAAGCAGTGTGCAGGGGTACCGTGACGAGGAGAGGGGATTGCTGAAGAATTTAAAGAGAATGATCAGATATCAACACTGACACAGTTTGCCATGTGGTGCTATATATATATATAATGGAATGGTTCTCCATCCTCTCCTTCTGTTAGTTCTTCTTCTGCTAGAGGAACAAGTATCTGGCAGACTTGCACGTTTGTGGCAAATTAGAGAAATGGGCTGGATTCCTTTTCTGTGTTGGTACGGGATCAAGAAAAGACAGGAGCTAGAGGAAGGAAGGGCAAGGCAGAAATGGAATCAAGAAACTAGAGTTAAGAGCAAGCCTAAAAATAAGAACCCTGGTGAATTTGCAGAAATTAAAACAGGGTGTTGGACTTCCCATCAGACGTAGAATGGTAGGCTTGAGTCGATTTTAAGCAATTATATGTGCATGTCAAAGGCCAGATTGGCCCAGACGTCTGGGATAACTGTGTATGTGGACGAGCTGGCAAACATTTGACTTACTAATATGTCTAGTAAATCTTGAGATTACCTCTCCTGGGTACCGGGGCTTTGGGGAGGACCAGTGGCCATTAGTGGGAGGGGGAGATTGTAAGCCTTAATCCGTGTGTGCCTCCAATTGGTTGTCCCCTTGAGAAAGACAGAAGCAGACCTGCAGAATGAAGAAACAGAATGGACAGTGGAGGGCATGCCGTACTCACAGCTGTGGGTTCACGGGCCACCTCTGCAGTGACTTCTCCGTGACTCTGGGCTAACGGGTCACTTTTTAATTTCTTTACACACCAGCCGTTCAAACCACTGTCTCTCAAACGCAGATCAGTGTTTTAGGACTGAATCTTCCAAGTTCTCTTTCTTACGAGATGCCCAGTTTGGTTTCATCTTGCTTTGGGCAGGTGGCCTATTCCCTCAGTCATCAGCGAATGCTTTTGATGATAGCTATGACTACACCTAATACCCTGGGTTTCCAGGGTCATTCACAACGTATTGCCTTTTTTCCCTTCCCCTAAGGAATTCTCCTTAGTATGACTTTCCCCTCTATCCAGACAGGATAGTCATTCTTCAGAGTCTTTCTTCCTGATTCTTCACCCTAATTAAGTCCCAATCAGTGATGCCTGTTGCCACTAACTCCTACTGGCAGAGTCATCCCAAACTTCAGACATAACTACTTCTCTCGATTGTCCAGAAACTCCCACCATTTTCTTTTTCCATTCCAGATGCGTTTATTGGCTTTTGAGGGGGTAGAGATCAGGAGCTCTTCAAAATGAGGTTGGTGGAGGCTGGCATACACACCACTGATGGCTTCCTATCTGTTAGAACAAAACCCACAGGAAGTGTTGATGAAACAAACATTTTCCAGTGCTGTTAAGATAGAGCAGTTTCAATTGTGTGAGTTGACTGGTTTTATTTTAGTGGGAGTTCCCTTCTCTTTGTGTGTATTGATCAAAAGAGTTAGATACTAAGTGTTGGCAGTATAATATAGCATGCTTATCAGAAGAATTACCAGAAGAATATAATATCGGTAGCATGCTTATAAGAAGAATACGTTAATTAATGCTTATCAGAAGAGTATACTATAGACAGCATGCTTATAAATAGTCAGGCATTAAGTGCTGGTCATGTAATACAGATAGCATGCTTATCAGATTAGGACCTTAAGCTTATTACCTTTGGAAGGAGCCCTTTTTATTATTTACTGCTAGACCTGCATATTTTTTCAAGGTTTTGGGGTTTTTTGCCACATAAATTGTGTTTCCTAAATAACTCACATTCTCATTAAAAAAAAAAAGACTTCTGAAATTCAAAGGCTTCGGAACAAGTGCTACCAAAGTTAATTGAAGTAATTCAAGCAAAAGCAACAAAAGTTGGCATGTGGTTAACCTATACTACCTTACAGAAGGTAAAGCAACAATTTTTGTAGGACATTTAAGATACAGGAAACAATGTATTGGTCTTCACCAGGCACAACCTTTGGATACTATGTCAGAGCCAGAACTAGAGGGCTGAATGGTGTTCACCCAAAAAAATATGTCCACCCCGAACTTCAGAATGTGCCTTATTTGGAATAAAGGTTTTTGCAGATATAATTAAGGTAAGGATCTCAGAATGAGATTTATCCTACATTAAGGCAGGCTCTAAATCTAATGACAAGTGTCCTTACAAGAGACAGGAAAGGAGAAGTCATAGACATAGAAGCAGAAGGCCATATGAGGACAAAAGTGAGATTTATGCAGCCACAAATCAAGGAATACCCAGAGCCACCAGAAGCCAGAGCCTTCTGTGGAACGTGGCATTGCAGACACGTTGATTTCAGACTCTCTGTTGTTTTAAGCCACCAAGATTGTGGTAATTTATTACAACAGATTTAGAAAACTGATATAATTACCTTGTTGGAATATTCTAGCAAGAGCTTAGAGGGCAGTGAACCGGGAAAAATAGGACTAAGAAATCCAGAACTTCATTGAGGAGTTGAGGTTGGCTGGATCTGATTCCAAACATAAAGGATCAGGGGAGGGTTTCTTCTTGGATTGGGATGTACAGGGAGCTGGACAAGGTTGGCTGACACCATTATTTTCCGGCCATGACTCTCCCCATACCTTTCTCAGCACAATTGAGAGACACCAGCCAAACTTAAAGGGCTCCATGCAGAGATTTCTGAGAAAACGAGGGCCATAATATTAATTGTGAGATTTTTCAATAACATAGGTATTTCCAGAGAGACTTGTCTAAGATGGGCCTCAAATGGCTTGATCTTATCTGCAGGTTTGGCTGCTTAGACTTTTAATGTTCCCACTTCTCCACAAGAATGCCAGGCCCCGAGCCCTGGTGCCAGCCGGAAATTTCCCAGTGATAGGCACACCATGAAGCTAATCCTATGGAATTAACACTATGGTAAATTTCACCCTAATAAACTCCCAACCTCAAAGCCACTCTGGTTCTTCTGCTTTTTCTTTCTTTTTTTTTTCAGTAATTAAAAATTTGGGGGGCAGTTTTACATTTACAGAAAAATTGGAAAGAGAGTGCAAAGGGTTTTCCGTATACCCTGAATCCAGTTTCTCCTATTATGAGCACCCTACTTTGATATGGTACATTTGTCACAACTGATGAACCAACAGTGATCCACTGTGATTAACAAAGGCCATATTCATTCAGATTTCCTTGGATTTTACCTACTGTCCTTTTTCTTTTCCAGGATCCCATACAGGACACCTCATGGTAATTAGATGTCATGTCTCCTTAGGTTCCTTTTGGCTATGACATGTTCTCAGATTCTTGTTTTTGATGACCTTGACAGTTGCGAGGACTATGGGTCATGTATTTCACAAATACATGTCTGTCTCTAAATTTGGATTTGTCTGATGCTTAGACTAAGGTTGTGAGTTTTGGAGAGGAAGACCACCAAGGAAAAGTCCCCTTGTCGTCACATTATATCAAGGGTACACACTATTACTGTTGGTGTTGACCTTGACCACGTGGATGAGGGAGCGTTCGTCAGGTTTCTCCACTGCAAGGTTCCCCTTTGACCCATTGTGCTATAATGCTAACCTTCAGAGGGATGTCACCATGCATAGCCCATACTTAACAACTGGGGAGTTATGTTCCACCTCCTTTGGTGAAGGATATGTTCAGATATTTTTGTCCATTTTGTAATTGTGTTGTTGTTTTTTCAATTATTTTTGAGTTTTAAGGATTCTTTGTGTATTTTGCATACAATTCTTTTATCAGACATGTTCTTCACAAATATTTTCTCCCAGTCGGTGACTCTTCCCTCTATTCCTGTAATAAAGCCTCTCAAAGAGCAGTTTTTAATGTTAATGAAGTCCAATTTATCAATTGTTTCTTTCAATGGTCATGCTTTGGGTATTGTATCTGTAAACTCATCACCAAACCCAAGGTCTTGTTGGTTTTCTCCTATGTTTTCTTTTAGAAGTTTTCTAGTTTTGCATTTTACATTTAGGTCATGATACACTTTGAATAACTTTTGATGAAAGATGTAAGGTCTTGGCTTAGGTTCATTTTGTCATTATGGACGCCCAGTATTCCCAGCACCATTTGTTGAAAAGACTATCCTTTCTCTTTTGATTTGCCTTTGCTCCTTTGTCAAAAGTCAGTCTGCTACAAAACGCCCTGCTGGAATTTTGACTGGGATTGAGATCAATCTGTAGAGTAAGGTGGGAAGAACTGATATCTTACCAATATTGAAAGACAATCTCTGTCTTTTCATTGGTGTATTTAGACCATTCACAATTAAAGTGATTAATGATAAAGTTAAGTTTGCATCTACGATGTTTGTGTCTGTTTTCCACTCACTGCATTTGTTTTGTTTCTGTTTTTTCCCCTGTATGTCTAGCTTTTCTGGTTTCAACAGCATTTTGTGTGGTTCTATTTTATCTCTCCTCTTAGTATATCTATTAAAAATAGAGTTTGCTAATGGAGTTTGCAATATACACTTTTACCTCATCGAAGTCCGTGAGCAAATAACATTATTTGCCTCACGTGTGGTACGGTACCCTATGATTGAGTATACTCAACTCCTCCTTCCCATCTCTTATGATTCTGAGTCATTTATTTCAGTTTTCCGTATACCATAATCACCCAATACATTGTGACTATTATTACTTTAAATAGTTATTTTTTAGATACTTTAAAAATAATAAAATAAAAGATTTTATTTTAGCTTTCTTTATTCCCTCTCTGATACTCATCCTTTCTTGGTGCAGATCCCAATCCTGACCTATACCATTTTTCTTATGCCCGAAAAACATCTCTTAAAATGACTTGCAAGGCCAAGCTCTTGGTAATGAATTCCTTCCGTTTTCATTTGTTTGAAAAAAGTATTTCTCCTTCATCTATGAAGAGAATTTTCTGAATGCAAAATTCTAGGTAGGTAGCTTTTTTCTTTCAAAGCTTTAAATATTTCACTTCTACTTTGTTCTTGCTTGCATGGTTTCTGATGAGTAGTCTGCTTTAATTTTGATCAGTGCTCCTCTAAAGATAAGGCGCTTTTTTCCCCTTCTCTATTTTTTTTTTCAAGATTTTGTCTTTGTCTTTGATTTTCTGGAGTTCAGATGATACACCTGGTTGTAGACTTTCTGATATTTATTTTGTTTGGGGTTCACTGAACCTAATGAATCAGTGGTTTGCTGTCTTTCATGAATTTTGAAAAATTCTCTCCATTCTTATTTCAAATATTTCTTCTGCCCTGTCTCTTTATCCTTCTTCTTCTCATATTCCAATTACCCATATATTATACTTTTTGTAAGTTGTCCACAGTTCCGGTCTGGTGTCTCTCTCTTCATTCTTTGTCTTTTCAGATTGTGCTTTTTTTCTTGCTTTATTGCGTCCTTTGTAATTTTCACTGAAATTTGGACACTCTGTGTTAGAATAAAAACTGGGGCCAATGTGCATTTAAGGTGAGGCTTTGTATTAACCTGGCTAGGAGTTGGCCTGTGTTTAATATTTGCTGTATCTGCAGGGACCGGAGACTTCAAATTCCTCTGGTGTCCTTGTTTTTGTCTTGTCTATTGACTTAGGGATTCTCTCCTTAGGGAGAGTTTAAATCTTACAACTCTTAATTGTGAACCACGGTCATTATGCGGGAGCCCTGTTGATGTGGTAGGGGCAGGGGTAATTCTATAATTTTATAATTAATTCTCAGTCCTTTAATGGGCCTGTGTCCATGGGACGTGACCTTCGCGAGTGTATCTTACCCTCCCTCCCCACTCCTGGGCGAGAGAGCCATGCTAAATGGGCCAGAGTGACAGAAATGTTCTTCCCCAGGTGGGATAAGGCTCTCGGTAAACACTTGCCCCATGAGGGGAGGTCTTTTTAGGGAGAATACTCACATTGTACTTCACTACAGCTACGCTTCCCACACCCCTACCAGAGTCCTGTGGTTCCTTCTTGTCTCCTCGCCGTGAAAGCCCTGGGGGGCATCCCAAGGCAAGACTCAGGAAGGCACGGGGGGCCCCTGAAGACAACATCCCCCAGGAGTTTGTCACTCTCAGGACACTCCACACTCAGCCTACAGCAGTTCATGAAAGCCATCTTTTAAGTGTTCCAGTTTATGGCTCCAGCAGCCCCTCCAGCAGATGTGTCCGTGGCTCTCTGGATTTACCCGTGTCCCCAGTGTGGCAAGGATGCTTCACTCCGCAACTTGAGTTTCTTGAGGCATCCGTGAAAATGTGTTGATGTTGTGTCTCTCTCGTCTTTCTTGTAGTTGCACAAATGGGAGTGACTTCCAAGTTCTTCATGTCGGAATGGAGAAGCATCTAACCTAATTTTAAAGGCTGGATTTTGTTCTTAAGGGCACCCCCTGGCTTATTCTCAGGCTGAACTCCAGATGGAAATATTAGATCTCTACAAGTAGCACCATTATGCTGGAGTTTTCTCTTAATATCACCTCTTCCTTGAAGCTCTCTGTGAAGCCTTCATCTCACACTGAACTCACCTTCATCTGAGTTTAAATTCCTTTGTTTCTTGTTTTTTTATATTGATTTGCACTTAACTCCATACTACTTAGTGATGCTTGATTTTGGACAATGAACGGCCTCTTCAGCTCTTTTATGGGAGGAACAATCTTTTATGCAACTGTTTATACTCCTAGGTGTACCTGCCATAAGTGTATATTAGGCATATGAGAAATACTGAATTAAGTGTTTAGGGCAGCATGGGGGTTGCTTACTTCTCTTCGATTCTGCTGGTGGTGAGGCTTCTTCAGACTTCCAGAACAGAAATATGTGCAGGTCCCTACAGTTAATAGAGGCTTATTGTCAGGATAGATGGGAGGGTAAGAAGGAGAGGACAAAACAGCCCAACAGGCAGACCCCACAAGTGACTGGCACATCGGTCATTACCAGAAATGAGTTCATTTCAGAGCAGGGGCAGTGACCCAAGAGCAGTCACCCATGTGGGGACAAGCCCTGTACCTCTGCTTCCCCCTCTCTGCCCACGTTCTGGTTGACGGCCCCTTCTCCTACTCTGTCCATACGTGTCACCGATTGACTGATTTAAGGAAGACCCTCTTGGCCCTCTCTGTGTGCCAGGAACCCTGCAAGGCTTTGGATATAATAAGGAGAAGAAACATACAGTTCCTGTGCACAGAACATACAGCCCAGAGAGGTCAAGTAGACTGGTCATTGTAGCGCCATGAGTGCTGTGATGGGGACCCTGGGCATATCATGGGGGCTCGTAGAAGGAGCATTTCTCCAGTCGAGGGGGTCAAGAAGACCTTCTTGTAGCAAGTGCCACCCAAAGGGAGAAGGAAATGCAGAGGGGATTTACCAGCTGGGTGATTGTGGTGAGTCCTTATTACAGGCAAAGGGGGCACTGTGCACGAAGACCTGGGGAAATACCGGGGTGTTTGGGAGACAGAAAGCTGTTTAGAATGACTGCAGAGTGGAGGATGGGATGGGGAGCAGGGCAGGATGCGGTGGGAATATAAAAAGATAGTGTCCTAAAGATACGCAGGGCCAGATTATTAGGACACTTTCATCGTGTCAATAAGTGTGAACTCTTTATCCTAAATGCCCCTGGAGGGAAGACACTGGCGACTTTCAGCCACAAAAATGACACAATCCAAATGGCATTTTGGAAATACCATTCTGTTAACTGTTGGAAAAAGCCGGGCCAGGCTTGACACAAAGAGACTAGTTACTGAGCTTTTCCCATCATCTGAGGAAGAGACGATGGGTGTGATGAGACAGACGTGAGCAGAAGGGAGGGAGAAATATTTAGGAAGTAGAATGGTGAGGCCCAGGACTTCCTACATGAAGCCTCAGAGGGGACTGGCCAGCCTTTCGATGTCATGTTTGCCTCAGCACACCATTTCTGGGGGCCGGGCAGCTCGCTCAGGGTGGGGAGTTGGAGGCCCACAAGACAGTGCCATTCTGTGCCTCCTCATCTCTGCCGAGTAGCCCCTGACTTCTAGTTCTTGAGGGTGGGAAGCAATCAGGACAAGGATTGCTTGATCCATCGAAACAAGGAACCAAGAGCAAGGGAGGATTTTAATAGGAGACCGGGTAAGAGTCTTGTTGAGGATGGCAGCCAAAGTAGTTAATTCTTGCCTTTTCTAAAGATAGTACGGATGAACGGGGAAGATCTAATGCTCTTGTCCACCAGCAGGCAGGTGTTCCTTCATGGAGAACCACTTGGTAAACCGAGGTAGTTAGCTTCCCACTGTCCCAAGTTCTAACCTCTAGCAGCTCCCTGGGAGGACATGAGAGTCACATGGCTCTCTCCAGACCAGGACATCCCTACACTTAAGTGAGTGGCCCTCATTCTGGGGTGATTCCTCATTAGGACTGATCCTTGAAAGCTGACTTTCAGATCCACAATCTTGGATCTGATTTTCACCTTGTTCATTCTTCTCCGCAAGGAGGTTTCACTCAAAATAACGCTGTGCTATCAGTCTAATTACTGTGTGATTCTGAATGAATACAACACCCACCAGTAGCACCCATGCTGTTGTGTTTATGTCCTGATGGGTTACAGGCGTATATTCTTGAGCTATTATGAAATTATTTCTGGTGAACTAAAAAAGAAAAAAAAGAAGAAGGGAAAAGAAAGAGTACTGCTATTTTAAACAACAGCTGCCTTTGGGAGGGTGATGGATTTTGTTAAAAATAATCCCAGGGACTGCTGGTCTTTTGTGCCCCCGATGTCATAGACAGCCCCTTTGCCAAGCACCTTAATGGGTTTTGATGCAAGAAATATGCGCCCGGAACTAACTTTGAGAGTGAAGATTAGAGAGAGCTTTGTTCTGCATTCTGTAGGAAAATAATTCAGAGTTCCTAGGAGGCAATGTGGATATGGGAGAAGTGGCTGAGGAAAAGACGGGAAGATGGGAGGGAGAGGGAGTCAATAGTTGCTGAGAAGCCAGGAAACCCACACAAATGCGCAAACCTGAGCGCTCTTTTCCGTGGGGGCGCGGCTGACACGTTCAGGGCAGGGATGACCAGCATCCGCGTGTGGGTGCACATCTGTGCGGTGACTTCTGTGAACCAGAGCCCTCCCCCATCGTCCCCAGCTTCTCAGTAAAGCCTGATACACATCGTATGTGAGGAGCTGTGAGTGGAAGTAAAGGGGATTCCGCACGAAGGTGAGCACACGAATGACGCAGGATGCTGTAGACAGGAAGCCACCTGTAGACGCAACCAACGCACTGGGGACCAGAGGTAAATATGAGAACAAAAACCTCCGTGAATTCACAGCAATGATGGGGCAGGCATCGCACCTTCCATAAATTATGAATCAGGGGCTGAGAAAACTTTTTAAAAACAAGGATGACCACGGTTAAAAACTTCATTATCCTATCCATGACTGACCCTAACATGTGAGCGAGCTGTGGAAAGGTACAGAGGGAGTCCACATAATCTAAATAGATCTCTTATAAATCAAGTGGAAAAATGGTAAATAAAATGTTCTATTTTTTTTTTTTAATTGAGAGAGAAAGAGAGACAGAGCAGGTGTGCATGTGAGCAGGGAAAGGGCAGGAGAGAGAGAGAGAGAGAGAGAGAGAGAATCGCAGGCAGACTCCATACCCGGTGTGGAGCCCATCTCGGGGCTCGATGGCACAACCCTGAGATCATGACCAGAGCTGAAACCAAGAGTCGGTCACTCAACCAGCTGAGCCCCCCAGGTGCCCCAAAATATTCTAAACTTTTACCTACACAAGCATATATTCATACTGTTAAAACTAAAAATATGTATAAGGCTGGGTAAGAAATGAAAAAGACACAGAATTAATAAAATATATGTTTATTTCAGGAAACGTTGTTGTCTTGCCCTTAGTTCAGAAAAGTCATCAATTATGTTCTTTTATCAATATTTTCATATAATATTTGTCTTGTTCAAAGCAATGTCAAATTAGATCATTTTTCTTGAGCTGTTGTGTTCATAGATACTTTTTATTAATTTTGACCTGTAGAAAATTTGCAGCTGGAACCGACAAGAAAATGTGTAAAGCAGTATTTCACTGGAAATGAACTATAAATTTTATATATTATGCTTGAACATTGTAATGAGGTCAAATATAATAAATTACTGCAGAGTATGTTACCAAATGTTTAGATTTTATCATATAAATTACTATCACTTACACCATATTTTTTTCTTTTTTGCTAACCTTTAAAACAATAGCTAGATCCATGCAGTCCTTAGTTCTTTCAAAAATGTCAGTGCTGGAATATTATTTAAAAAAACAAAAATGGCAATATGTAGTTATTTCTGTTTAGTTGAAACTATACCATTATCAGTAATGGACTTAAAATTGTCTCTGTAGAAACTAATAGCAGAATTTTTATATATCTTTTCCGTCAGAGTTATGGAAACGCTTTTATTTTCTTTTTCTATTTTTTTTTACATTGTTGGAATATCACTTTGGGATTTACTATTTATTTCAGGATCTTCTTTTGTTTCCCTTCATTCTTCCAGGTCTTCACTTTAACCTAAATGTAATTATTTTTACAATGATTAGTAACATTCCCATCATGTGTCCCACGGCGGTTTTAAGATCAGTTTGTTAGGCATTTTGTCAAAATCTTTCATTTTTGATAGATCCAGAAAATATTGCATGTAATCTTGGATTTGTTCCGAAGAATGTCATTTCTTTTGGCACAGTTGGGTGCATGTCTTACAGCGACAAATTCACACTATGCAATTTGTATGTCACCAAGGAAATCTTCTGAATTTCTGCCTAAAATTATATCATAGGTACATGAATTTGAATTGGATTTTGTTTTGCTCAAAATATTCCCAGCAGGTCAAAATAATGCAATGGCCATCTTCTAAAATCTTCACCCAATAAAGTGCAAGAGGTTTAGTCTTTTCCTCAGCTATGAAATTTGCCAATGTCATTAATGTAATTTCCTTCATCTTCAGATGGGCAGGTCAAAATTACATTTGATGTTTCCAAATTGTTAGGTTTGAGTAATTCTCTTTTTCATTATCATTGTTTTTATCAGTAATTTGATTTTCACTTAGTAAGGGGTATAAAGTTGTGGGCCTTTCATTTCACCTGTTCAAGTTGCAGATTGGATGAAAATAGTTTTCTTACTCATGTATGTTGTTTCATAAATAACTCAATCTTTCATTAGGAAACGTAATGTCGAAATCACAAATCTTATGTTGGTCACACATATCAGAAATGTGTTCACCTTCATTGGCTACAGTTCTAAATAGTTCAGTATCTTTTTTTTCAGCTTTTTCTTTTTTATTTATGAGCTCGAATTTCCCCCTTTCCTCTAGCTTTGTTGAGATATAATTGACATATAACATTGTGTAAATTTCAGGTGTGCACCATGTTGATTTGATGCATTGACATGTTGCAAAATGATCACCAGCCTAGCTTTAGCAACCAGCTCCAACCGTCACATAATTACCATTTCTTTTTTTGTGGTGAGAACACTTAAGATCTACTCTATTAGCGACTTTTAAATATAGAATACAGTATTATTAGCTATAATCACCATGCTGTACATTAGATCCCCAGAACTAATAATGTGAATAACATTATAACTAGAAGTTTGTACTCTTGGACCAATATCTCCCCATTTCTCCCACCCCCAGCCCCTGGCAACCGATAAGCTGTTTTCTGAGGTGTTTTTTTTTTTTAATATTCCACATATAGGTGATATCATACAGCATTTGTCTTTCTCTATGTGACTTATTTCACTGAACCTCAAGGTTCATCCATGTTGTTGAAAATGGCAGGATTCCCTTCTTCTTATGGCTGAATAATATTCTGTGTGTGTGTATGTGTGTGTGTGTGTGTGTGTGTGTGCACAAACATCAACATATTCTTTATCCATTGACAGACACTTGCAAATTTCTTAATTTCTTCTATCATATTCTTGACTTATTGACCTAAGAATTTTAAAAATGTATTCCTTAAGACTGTATAAAATTTGAACATATGCTCATTAGAAATTCAAATTAAAGTAAATGTAAAAGATTTTACAAACAAAATAATTTCTGTTTTCAAGAAAGTTATTTTCCTTCTAAAATATTTCTGTGTGGGAATCTACCCCCCAAAACCAAGAGCACACAGTATACAGCATATGTTAGCCAACTTGACAATAAATTATATTTTTTAAAAAGTTACAACTGTTTGCTTGGTCACTCAAAAAAAATTTCTGTGTGTTAAAAGGCAAATGTGAATCATAATTAATAAATATAAAACTAAAAATCATTTCAAGCTGAAAGTTTAGTCAATATTTGAAACTTTATTAGAATCATATTGAGTATGTTTATAAAAACAAAGATGTCAAAGCAGTTAATGTCTGTTCACTTGCCAATGTCAAGAATCGGTGCCATGCTTTTTGAATATCGTGGTGGCTGCAAAGGTCTCAACTTCAGAGTAATGTGGACCATTTAACATTGCAAAACACCTTTCATGTGCCACGCATCACCTGTGCTGGTTAGTGAGTCTCTGTGGAAGCTGCAAATTGAAATGCAAAGAGAAGCAAGAAAATGGACAATTGGCACTACGGGGAAATGATCATCTTTTATACAAGAACTCGTGGCATTCGTGTTATCGGAGAGCACTAATGTGACAAGTTAATTTGTTTTGTTCTGTCCTAAGAGCTGCCACCATTCAAACCTCTTTTCACGCTGCAAGTATTCATCGCTCAGCCCCGCAACCTACCGACTTAGTGGTATTTAGACACAATCGCTTTTTATTTTGAGGACAAAGGACAAGAGATGTGGAGAAGTGCTTCTCCGGGGGAGTAAAAGGTGTTAGTTACAAGAGCAGATGTTGGGATTATCCGTCCTTTGGCCGTTGTTGGACACTGGATCCCCAGGGAAGAAGCACAGGTATGTTGTTTAATAAATTCGCTCTTGGCCGTGTTCATGATATGAGTCCCTCTAAAACATGGGACCTTGGGCAGGATCCCTTCGCCAGAATCAAAGTGTTACTGACCCTAGCAGTTGTCTTTTATATTTAGTTGAGCATCTTTACCAGGAGACGAGCAGCCATAGTCTCCGTTTGACTTTACCTCCACTGTCAGCTGTAACATCAACAGCCTTATACACCTTGAATTTCAGTCCCTTATCCAGTGTGTACGTTGGTTGTAACTCTTTTCCCTTTTTCGTTTTCTTCTGCTTGGGTAATAAAAGTCTGCTTTTCCAGCCTCTGTACCTCCCCAGCTCTGGGCTGTGTTCAAGGAGATGGAATTTTCTAATCAGCAAACCTGGGTTATCTGCTCAGGATGGTCTTGGGAGAGATGGGATCCCACAACCATGCTGGACGTGTGATCCACATTGGTCCATCACAGTTGCCTTTTATACCCCAGACATGAGGATTAGTTCAGAGATGGGTACGAGATCCCAGCAGGGACAGGGTTTTTCAGAGGTCAACATGGTCTCTGAGATTTCTCTACTTCAAAATCGTAAGCACTAAGGACCATGTAAGCCTGGAGACGCCATCAGATGTTTTTGCTGCAACTGGAGAATGCCTACCCGAGAATAAACCAACCCAGAAGATGAAGAGTCAAGAGATTAAGAGAAAGACAACCGGTGACGTCATTTGCGCCCCTGGACCCAGCCTCACCTACTGGAGTTATATGATCAGTACATTCTTTTACTCTTGTCTTTTTTTCTTTTTTCTTTTTTCTTTTTTTTAAACATTTTATTTATTTTTGAGACAGAGAGAGACAGAGCATGAACAGGGGAGGGTCAGCGAGAGGGAGACACAGAATCTGAAACAGGCTCCAGGCTCTGAGCTGTCAGCACAGAGCCTGACGTGGGGCTTGAACTCACAGACCACGAGATCATGACCTGAGCCGAAGTCGGCCGCTTAACCGACTGAGCCACCCAGGTGCCCCTCTTGTCTTTTTTTCTTATCTAACCCAGGTTAAATGTTTGCATTTCTAACCAACGTGTTCAAAATAATACACAACCTTCCTTCCATCTGGCTTCTGATTTTGTTCTTCACGTACTTCACTGTAGCGTTTCCGATGTGACTTCCCCATTCAGATGTTTGTGATGTTGAACAAAAGAGTGAATGGAGCTAACAATGACTTACTCTCCCCCCCCCTCCCATATATGGAAGCATTTATCAGACCTTCCACTGTTTAATTAAGTTCTATGAGATGTGTGTTATTCTCACGGTTACAAGCATGGAAACATCTATTCACAAGGTTTGAGCATCTTGTCTAAGATCACACAGCTAGTGGGCAGCCAAGACAAGATTTGGAGCCTGGAAACACTGACTCCAAAACCCACCCCTTCCACACTCCCCTCGCTCAGTCTCCAAACAAAAATTAAAACAAAACCCAAAAACATTATTTGTTTGGATGCCTTAGATCCAGTGATTTCTCAGTGGCCCTTCTCCTCACGGTTCCATGACCCTGTTCCCCACATCTCCCCACTCCTCTCAAGGAGATCAGTGATGTTTTCCTAGCTGGTTTAATAATGAATAGTTTGCGGGGTGCTTGAGTGGCTCAGTTGAGCATCTGGCTTACGCTCAGGTCACAGTCTTGCAGTTCATGAGTTCGAACCCTGCATCATGCTCACTGTTGTCATCGCAGAGCCCATTTTGGATCCCCTGTCTCCCTCTCTCTTTTCCCCTCCCCCACCCATACTCTTTCTCGAAAATAAACGTTAAAAAAATAATGAACAGTTCGCATATTTGCCTTTCCTGCCACTTAGCATTTTAAAAATTTTTTAGTGTTTATTTTTTTAATTTATTTTTTTATATCTATTCATTTTTGAGAGACAGAGAGAGACAGAGCACAAGTGAGGGAGGGGCAGAGAGAGAGAGGGAGACACAGAATCCAAAGCAAGCTCCAGGCTCCGAGCTGTCAGCACAGAGCCCTACTCGTGGCTCAAACTCACAGACCCTGAGATCATGACCTGAGCCGAGGTCGGTCGCTCAACCGACTGAGCTACCCAGGCACCCCAATGTTTATTTATTTTGGAAAGAGAGAGAGAGACAGAGCATGAGCAGGAGAGGGGCAGAGAGAGAGGGAGACACAGAATCCGAAGCAGGCTCCGGGCTCCGAGCTGTCTGCAGAGAGCCCGACGCGGGGCTCGAACTCACAGACCACAAGATCATGACCCGAGCCGAAGTCAGACCCTCAACCAACTGAGCCCACGGGTGCCCCAACTCTTAGTATTTTTCAATCAAATTAGATAATCCATGGAAAGTGTTTAGCATAATGACTAGCACATAGTAAGGCCCTCAAAAATGCCTGTTGCTAGTGTTATTAATATAGAGATACTCAGTGTTCTTAAATGAATTCGTTAGGAGGCTCCAGCCCCTTGCTGTTCCTGTCCCTAACTTCTCCCTATGTACCAGTTTGGTAGGTGACTGACGGCCACCTCCCTTTTGCATGGTTATCTCTCTCATCCCATCAGGGGTTGACCGCTATTGTGCTCGCCAGATAGCTTCAGCTTTTTGAACGTGCCATTTATCCACGTTTCCAGGGAAATATGGGGGTAGAATTGATGGACTCACCAGGTTGGAATCTAACAGTTAAGGTGATGACTTTGGCTTCAGAATGAGGTGTGGGCCTGAAGACAAGAGAGGAAAGACACCGTCTCCTCTGTGACCCGGGGAAGCAAAGAAAACAGCTCTGGATTTGGGGCTGGGGGCAGGTGGGAGGGAGAACAAAGTTAACACCAGAAAGCGGGCTGAAGATGACAGCAGAGACCAGCTTTATGTGTCAGCAAATGCTGAACTGAAGTAATAAAACTGTGCTTATAATTATTCACCCAGAGAGAGTTTGTACCCTGAGAGCTTTGCACATGGTGGCAAAGCGTCCTTGTCCTCTGAAAACAGCTGTGGGGGAAGGGCGGAGCAGGAGTGGAGGGGGAAGGATGCGGGGTCTGGGGCGTGATCTTTGGAGAGGCCATTCCTTTCCCCTTGTGTGACAGCGGTGGAAAGGGACTCAGTGGCAAAAGTGGCCACGGAGCCTGCTGTTTGGGGCTGCCCTGGGCACCTGCTTGATCACATGTTCACGGAAGATCATGTGCTCTCTCCAGCCCAGATGGATGCCACCTGTTTCTGCACCAACATCCCGAACTCGTGGGCACTGACCAGCAGCCAGAGGGTCATGTCCTGACTACATCGTAGCTGGGTGCCCGAGCCCGGCCACTGAGCTGAGAACATTGTTTCGTGCCCTTGATTCTGCTTTCTGGGTGGAAAAGCCCCACAGCCCAGCCGCTCTGGTGAGGAACCAGAGCTCCCCCCTGCTCTGCGGGGTTCCTGGCAGGGAGCAGGATGGCCCCTGGGGCAGAAAAGGGGCTCTGTCTGCTTCCCAACAAACCCTTTTCAGAGCATGGGGTCTTTAAGTGTGCAATCATTACTTGTACAAAGAGTTGATTCACTGATGGATTAATTAACGAAAACATTGCTTCTTAAGGGTGCCTGGGTGGCTCAGTCGGTTAAGCATCTGGCTCTTGATTTCGGCTCAGGTCATGATTGGACGGTTCCTGAGATCGAGCCCCATGTTGTCAGTGCAGAGCCTGCTTGGGTTTCTCTCTCCTCTCTCTCTCTCTCCCTCTCTCTCTCTCTCTCTCTCTCTCTCTCTCTCAAAATAAGTAAATAAACATGAAAAAAAAATTAAAAATCCCTTCAAAACTTAATTTTTGGCTTCTGCAAGAAAGATTTAGGACTATGTTTGCCCTGGCACACACAAAGATAAAGTCCTCCTTCCTCCCAAACTCAAACTCCTTGAGGAAATAGAATATAATATATATAAAGCTCAGGCCCTTATGTAATCCAGTCTTATCTCCAGGTTGCGTTTAAAGACACCCTAAAAAAAGAGAAAATAAACTCAGAAAAAAAATCATCTGATCTTTATCTGATTCTCTCAAAGAACATTTAAGGAAATCCCATTCAGAATCCACAGGCAAAGCATTTCATAAAGCATTTCACTTCACTTACATTTTTGTTATTAGTTTTCATTTATTGTTTTATTTTATAACCCCTTCCCCATGCCCCCCCAACTACTGGGGTGCTGTCCTAGAACCCTGAAGTCCTTTCGTGGGAGTGTCTGTCGTCACTCAACAGACGCACAACTGAATTACACAGAAAGCGGTTATCAGCTGGGAACACGGCTTAGTTTATCAGACTGGCTTCAGTCACTTACCAGAAACCTAAGTTGGAGAACCTTAGAAACTGGTCAGCAGAGTCTCCCTGGTTCCCAAAGTGAAGCCCACTCAGAGCCAAAGCTCAGAAGGGGCTCAACTTCCCCAGTCCAAGAAAAAAGACAAATGCATTGAATGACGGTAACAGGAAAACAGCAACCCACCCACAGTGGATGAAGTTTCTTCTCATACACTTAGAGGAGGTAGCCACCTTGAAATGCCATCACTGTCAAAGAAGATGAATTCATAGACTGTCTATGTCATGAGGCAAGTGATCTAATACAAAGAGAGCAATCAGGCTCTACCAAGTTATCTCCTCCGAGAAGCGTTGCGCACGAAGAATGTGTGCCTCCAGCATCAACTTAGAGAAGCAGTTCGCTTATTCACTTACTGAGACGTACAGCTTGACAAGACGGTATCAGTTCACCAATCGGCAGAAACTTTGTAGCGTTAGTTCTGACGAGCATCTCACTCTTTTACTTCTAAATTCTACAATCACCAGATGGTTTTGTGTTCTCTGCTTGGCCGACTGTGTGACATTAGTCAAGCCACTTAAATTCTGGACCTATCTTAATTTTTTTAATGTTTTTTATAAATTTATTTCTGAGAGAGAGAGGCAGGGGCAAGGGGCAGAGAGAGAGAGAGGGAGACACAGAATCCAAAGCAGGCTCCAGGCTCTCAGCTGTCAGCAACAGAGCCCGACGCGGGGCTCGAACTCACGAACTGTGAGATCATGATCCTGAGCTGAAGTCGGACCCTTAACCGACTGAGCCACCCAGGCGCCCCTGGACCTAGCTTTCAATACTCAGTGAAAAGGCTGGGCTAGATCATCCCTATGTGACTTTCAAGTGTTAAGAATTTGAATAAATTAATATCGTTTGTACCATTATCTCCTGAGCAGAGCAACCCACTACAAAGCTGGTATGAAAGGATTCGTTCTAATTCCTAAGATTCATGCCATGGGTAGCTCTTCCTGTTCAGCTGTGTTGCTACTCCATCTATTTGCTTTAGTCTGGACTGATTGGCCTGCTTCATGAGAACAATATTATGGCTCACAATAAATTTCATTTACTGTTTGCATAGCGTACTGGAAGAGACACTGATACGGCATAATGATCAAAAGGTGTGGGCTCGGGAGCCACATTGCCTGGATTTGATAGCTTCACCGCTTCCTTGACGCATGATCTTGGGACAGTTAGCGGTGCCTCTGTGGTGTCCCCCAAGCAAAAGGGAATACAAGACTACCTACTTTGTGAGGATTAAACGGATTAATACATTGAAGTGCTTCGGACAGCCACACGGCACGTGGTAAGCATTCGGGGACCGCCAGCTACCATGTGGATCATGATCGTCACGTCCATTGATCGTCACGAGACCAAACAGACGTTCCCGGTGACCCTTCAGATGCAGGAACTAGAGGAAAAGACAAGTCAGACTAATTGCCAGACATCACCCAAGCCAGAGTGTCTGCCGGTGAGGAGTTTCGTTTCCAGGGGCCATCTCTCTGCACACCGGGCTTCCCCTGTGAAACCAAGGGCTGGGCTTTGGCCATCGGCAGGTCGGACGAACTTCACGCCATCAGAATCTGTCCCCCGGCCAGACAGCACACCCCAGTATCCTATCAGCTATCTTGAAGTTCTCAGCTTAAGAACCCGTAAGCAGCACTAGTGAGCTCTATGGTCATGGGGGGTACAAACCAGGGTCGTAGCTCCAAAGACAGCCGCCTTACGCTGTCCCCTTATTTGAGAGAGGCCACATCACTTCAGCTGTACTCTTCAGTAGGCAACGTGAACCCCCCCCAACACAGAGTGCTGAGTCCTACATACGAGTCCAACCTGCTCAGCTACACTGTTCGCTCCTTGAGTAAACTGTCTTACTCTCTTCATACCTCATCACGTACTGTAAAACATTTGCTGCTTGGATGGATGGATGGATGGATGGATCCACGGATGCATACCTGAAGTGTTGAAATATTTAAGGTCAGAATCAGGCCCCTGCACAGAGACAACACTTAATTCAGCTCAAGTAAATTCTGAGTGGTGAAAATGTCCCCGGCACCGTCCCAGATATTTTAAGGGATCCAGAACATATGTTATAGTCTTTAAAAAATTTTTGGACAGGCAAGACCTGTATTCTTGAAGAAATTATACCTGAGGGGGGAAAGAGAGTTGATAGAAGAGTACCGACAGTCCTTGAATTAGAGGGCTCTTCCAAAAATGCATTTTAAGTTAGTTGTTTGAAACTTGGAGTTCATTTACCTATGGAGACATTGTCATAAATTGTGGTCTGGTATCATTATTCAGCCAAAGTATTTTGCCAGAAAAGTCAAAGATGAAAAGGACTTCAGAATTTACCTGGTCTAACGTGATTAGACACAGTGTGACTTTCTCAAGATGGCAGGAAGTGACCTGAGCCTGGAATCTGAATCTCTTGATCCCCTATGAAGTGTGCATTGTCGTAAGGGTACTAATGAGAGAAAAGGCAGCTGTCGTGACCGTGAACTGTGTTTACGGAAACACTGGTCGCACGCCCGTCTCATGCTGGACTCTGTGAACGTGCCTTTTCATGCAAGCGCAGACCCAGGCATCCTCCTTGAGCGCCTCACCTCCTCCGCTGCCCCCTGCTCTGATCACGTCTTGCTGGTCTCACCGCATAGGTGGTCCTCAGATTCGGCACCTCCTCCCCGCCCCCACCATCACGTTCCCAGTTCAGGCCGTGTCTTCCTCATCTGGCCGATGTAGCAGCTTCCTGTACAACCTCCAAAGTGATTTATCGACAGCTTCTGAAAAACAATCCAGATCATCTCATTTTTTTTTTTTTTCTGCCTAAAATCTTCCCACGAGTCTGCGTCACCTCCCGGATAAAATGCACGCTCCCTAACGTCACGCTGCAAACTTCTCCGTGATCTGACTCCTCCCTTCCTCCCGTCTCCTGCCTGTCACCTTGTGCCGATGCACTGCACACCTGCTGGCCACACTGTGCTCACACCGCGAGGTCCTGCATGCCCCCCTCGGCCCAGAGCAGCTCGCCCTCACCTGGCCAGTGCCTGTCTGCCCTTGGTAACAGAGGTCCACTTTGCTCTGCCTCCAGGTTCCTTCAGTCCATCCCCTTGAGCTCCTTACCCCAGGGGTGGTCATAGAAGAAAAGTGAAAGCAATCCTTCCGTGACTTTTTTAGGTGACCAGAGGCATTTGCTGGGTGAGTCAAATTAGAGACTCTGCAATATTGCTGAATCCATTGCATTGACCGAAATATTGTGATGGCATGCCAGAGGCAGAGGCCAGATTGCATGCAGTGACTCTGTGTCCCCAGATGACAAGAATGGTCGAGGTTCCAGATGCGGTCTGGCTCACCGACCTTCGGGAGGATTGACCCGAGCAGGCCCTGCTGGAATTGTTCTCTAGCATAGGTGCTACTTCTAGGCAGCCTGCACTTTTGTCCCCCAGCCCTGGCCTCTCCTGGCCCCGTATCCCGGATCTATAAACTGCTTTCTCAGGGACTCGGGGCCCTGGCACTTCTCTCTCTCATGTCTCCCTCAGGCCCTCCTGCCTTTTCCACGTCTCCAGGACTGATTCCACGCTCCTTACGCAGAGGGCTGTTGGCCCGTCAGGGCCCATACATTTGCCTAAAAGCCTATTAAGGAGGTTATGGTCTGGGCCATCCACAGCTCCTGGGCAATTTCTCCTGTCCAGCCTTCAAACCCAAAGATTGATCATCTTCCCAATGAGGGGAAGACGCGGTGAGTTTTGTGCCACACTGCTAGCTCTCTAGTTAAACAGGAGTTGACGACACTTATCTACAACAGGGCATTTCGCTGAGCTTGAAGACTTCGTTCTGCGTCACCACTGACCAGAAGCGCCGCTGACTAGCAGCCTCCCCCTCCCCCTCCCCAACCCCCGCTGGGGGGGGGCACCTCTCCTCTGTGCCCTGTGGTTGGCAGAGCAACAGCCCCGTGCCTGCACTCACCACGCTGTATTGCAGGGCTTGTTAATGTGCCTATGAGTTTTTGAGAGCAGGGGCTGTGCCTCGTTCACTTTGGTGTTCTTTGCCCCAACAACAGCACCCGACACATGGCAGACGTTCAATGAATGATTGTTGTTGTGTTACTGCAGTCTACTGACCTCGTCTGATACCTGGGATTCAGGAGAGCGCTGGGCCCCTGCCCTCAGCGATCTTCCACCCCGTTTAACGTTCAGAATCATCGCTACTCTAAATAATGACCCTTCCCGATAGGAGGGGTAGATGACACGCCAAGAATTCCTCCGCAGATGGGGGACACACAGAAATATATCTAGCTGACCACCAACTAATAGCTCGGATCAGCTGAACGGCCATCTGTGATGACCCAGCGTCAGTGAGTCGGGCTTATGTAAGTCCAGCGGGAGCCCAGGTGTTTTGCGTTCTCTCCAGGGTTCCAGATGGGGTCCACGCTGTGGAGGGGCGGGAAGTACTCTGACGCACAGAGCAGGGTCAGACACCAAAGGGGTGTTTAACAGATGCTCCTTTCAAAGCAGCTCCACGTCGAGGCAAAATCCTAAGGTCTAGAAAAGAATCGATTTAACAAAATAAATAAATAAGTCTAGCTGTGTGTAAAGAATGCATGGAGTTTGGTTAAGAAAAGGGAGCCTGTCGGGAGCTTCCATTCTCACAGAGGAGAGAGGCAGGTGCATGTGCAATTGGCATATAGATATCGCTCTAATCCCTTTTCTCCGAATGGCAAAAATTTGGCAGAGAGGCAAGATCTAGGGGTGATGAGGGACTTCGACGAGCAGGACATCTGCTGAAAGTCTCATGCAGAACATCTGATGAATCCTTGCCTTGCCCTGCTGATAATTCCATCTCTCTTTAGTTAGAAAAAGCAATGAGGGGGAACGGGTACTCAGGACTTAATTATGACCAGTAAGGAAGATGTGGATAACGATGTGCCTGTTACAGGAAACTGGGAAGAAAGTGACTGGCATTTCCAAAAACTAATAATAAGTGGAAGGATGGCCTCTTACAGTAAAATATGGCAACCACCTCAATTCGTTTTGGGAAACAGGCAATGGATGAATAAATTAATTAAAATATTCAGATCAGTGTACCCCAGACACCAGGAGAGCAGATTTCTAAAAGTTCAGAGCAAAGGATTATGATCTTGTGACCTGTGATGCAAAATAGTAATGGAGCTCCGTTCGTATTAATGGGATGGGCACTCCTAAGGCATGAAATTCAAATAAAATAGTCATGAGTCATCCTGATAAAAAAGGGAGAAGGCAGCTAACAAAACCCACGGGGCCTCATAAAGAGCTCTTTGATGAGCTCAGATTGAACACAGACCTGCACAAAAGATGTAAGAAGGAAAGCCTGACGCCTAAGAAATCCACAAGTTCACATGGTCTGTAAGGGCAGGAAGAACATTAATGCCCAATATTTGTTGAGGATTTCCTGTGTGCTGTTCTCAGCACTTTACGTGGATTAAGTCACCGATTCCTCAGAAGCACCTGATGGATGAAGTAGGTGTCACTTTTGTCTTGTTTTCACAGATGAGGAATCTAAGGAACAAAGCGGTTAAGTCCCTGGCCCAAGGTCAAACGCCAAGACGGAGCAGAGTTGGGATGACAACCCGAGCAAGGGTTCACTCTTGCCGCTTCTGCTTCACAGCATTTCTCAGGACGCTGTGGGCAGGCAAACGGACCAGATGCGTAGGTCTTTGGCAAAGGAGTAATTTCGTATGGCTTTGAAAGGGGATATTCCACGTAATGGGGTAAAAAAGAAAAAAAATGGTCTTAATGGAGGTGATACAGTGGGAACAGACATCAGAGGAAAGGCAGTCCTGTTACATGCTTATTTTGTTGCCGTTTTCTCCAAAACGAAAGATTTTTAAGTTGGAGAAGGTAGATGAAACCGTGCCATAACATTGAAGCCAGAGTAAAAAGGGGGAAAAAGAAAAGCTTCCAGTTCCTCCAAAAGAATAGCTGTCCTAGGATTCTGGGGATGTTAGCTGGCCAGAAAGGAAACCAGACCCACTCGTGCTGTGGTCACAGCCTAAAAGTGCCCCCCTCGGGAGGCGCAAAGATGGACGGTCACAGAACACAGAAGGCAAGATCCGGAAGACTGCCCTGTGCTGCTGTTGTCTCGCTTTACTCCACGTGGTTGGTTACCTCAGGCTCCGTTCTGGGTATGAAATTTTGCAGGAAGCGTTCACCACCATTATTCCACCCACGTCCAGAAGGGTAAAAGCTGATGGATGACCCAGTCTTCAGTGGACGCCGTGTGAAGGTCTCCCGATGGCCGCCAGGCCCCCCCGTAGCTACTGCCACTCACGTGGCACTTCATGCCCCCACACGGGTCACCTTCCTCGGTCCCCATGACATCGTTCCTCAGTTGATGCTCCTAGCTTCTCCAACAGAAGTTTGGAGGAAGAACCCAGCATGCTTCCAGACCCGGAACGGAGTTGAACCGTGGGCTCTGCTGTTTCAACCATCGGAAGGGCGGTGGTGCGGACGAGGAGGCGGACGTGTCCTGGTGGCTCTGCTCAGGGCCGGGACGTCCCAGCAGACGCAACGCCTGACGCTGGGAATGTTCAGGTGCAGCGGAGGCACCGTCGTGTGCCGTCACCCTCCTGCTTCCAGGCTGGTCTGATAGGCAACGGCTTTCGGATTTACACGCCCTGAAGAGAACGCTAACAGCACCAATGATAGTACATGGAGGGCTGATGTGGGAGGAACAACCCTACCCTCTGCCCGGCATCAGCCCACGGATAGAAGAAAACAACGCCAACGGAAGACCGTCCGCTACGACGTTGCCTTTTGCTTTTACGCTTTACCACAGACTGGTAAAAATTGTGTCACCAACTGGCAAGAATCCATAGACCGTTATTTGGGAAACACTGGCTTCGGGGGTTTTTAAGGTTCTTTCTAATTCTAAAAATGGCCCAACTGCAAATTGCTTTTGTCGGCACCTAATTACGCCTTTCTTCTGTTTCATCAAACGTCTAGAAAGTGCACTTGGTGCCAAGCGATATGTTAAGTCCTTTACATGCCAACCAGTCTACTCCTCCAAATAACCCTCTGTGACAGGTACTCGCTAGTCTGCTTTCAGGGGAAATGGATACTTGGAGACGCTCTGGGGCTTGTCCCAGGTCACGCCACTGGGAATCCAGCTTTGGTCTCTGCCTTCAGGAACTGTACTGTCAGCGACTGTACTGGACCCCTTCCATTATTAAATACTCACACGATACCCCAAGTGTTTCCGTAGACCCCAAGTTCCTGGACGGCAGGGTCTGCACGTCGTTGATTTCTGAGTCCCATGGAAGCCATTAGTGTGGTGCGTCCATCGCGATCAACAGAATCAGCAAGTATTCATTGAACCCCCGCTCTGGGTCAGCCAGTGAGCTCGGGACTTAACAGAAGACACCTGGAAGATATTTGTCGATCGGTTGATCAGCAAATTTGCACGGGAGAGTGATGCATCTATGGGATTGGTAGAACAGTACTTGCGTTTAATTTACATGCCGAGTCTTCAGATTCAGCAGCAAACTCGGTCTTTTCTCTGACTTAACAACCCAAAGAAGAAAAGTCCTGATGTTTTATTGCTTCTCAGACTCCTCTCGGTGCCAGGGAGCACAGCGAGGACCCAGCCTGCCCTTTCTTTCCTGTGTTCTCCATCCACCCAGCCAGGCCTGCCAACGGTTTTACAGCCTGAAAGACCAAACGGGCTCCCCCCCCCCCCCCCCCCCCCCCCCCCCCCCGCGGGCCCTTGGGCCCGGGAAAAGGGGGGGGGGGGGGGGGGGGGGGGGGG
>NC_064813.1:63769139-63787982 GCF_023721935.1 Panthera uncia
CCCCCCCCCCCCCCCCCCCCCCGTCTCTTGGAGCCTTGGCACCATTAAAAGTGGTGGGGGGTGGGGAGGGGAGTAGTGTAACGTGAGCCAAACAACAGGAAAAACCAGTTCTGAGAAAGTGAGAGGGCAAGATTCTGGGGGACTGACCCCCTGGGCTTGACTTCCCAGCTTCTGCGAGCACAGTGCACATCCCTGGCCACTGTCCTGTGTGCCCAGGGGGCTGAAGTATTGCGCTGCTACAGCAACAGGGGCTGAGCGTCCCCGCGGCGAGGTTGTCACTTGGTGTGAGCCCTGCAGACGTGACGACGCAGCCCACGGGGGCCGGCCCGGAGGCTCAGGAGCTGCCCTCACCTCCCCTCTCTCGCCACCCACCCCTGGCTGCTGCCACACTGCCCTGCACACCACAGGACACTCGCACACACGCGTGCAGAGTCGGGGCTCGGGGCCTGTGGGCTGCGGGTGAGAAGGCAGGAGAGAAGAGCAAAGTGTCTCCGTGACAACCTGAAGGTGACAGTAATCACGTCTACTTGAAAATTGCCTGCGAATGAACCGCATGTTCTTGTGTGGCTATGCAAACACATGCAAATGTATGTAAATGTGCGACCCTCCTAACTACTTTCTCCATCTGGATGTGGCCCCTGCAGCGAGGCCAGAAGGCAGTGGGCTCCAAGAGTTGGATTCTGTCCAGTTCTCCCTGCGGGCTGAGGGGGTGGCTGGAGAAACATCTTCGTGCTGCCGGCCACCTTCCCCCCCACCCCCGTAGCTGCAGTTTGGGGGGCAGCCTCATGTGCAACAAATATCTGTTGCTTTGAGTCAGCTGGATCTGACCTGGACGAGGTGGGCTCTGTGTTCCCTGTCCCCTTCCTCATCCCCAGCCCAGTCTGTGAGGCGGTAACACGATGGTCCCGTCACATTCCTGGAGGGTCACAAGGACCCAAGGACCGGGGAAGCCCCCACATCCCTGAGGCTCAGCCACCAGCTGGGAAACAAGAGGGCCGAGCCCGATTCGCTTCTAGGTCCCGCCCAGAAGCTCAGATCTGAATGTCTGGAATCTCTGATGGAAAATATAGCCACAAGGCTGAGCGGCTATGACTCACCGCCAGCTGGATGCCAGGGAGGGGAGAGCACACTTCGAAGTCATTCTGGAACACAGGCCTGGGTTCAAGTCTTAGATTTTGCTGGATCCTAGCAATTCATACTTGGACAAAGTGCCTCGTTTCTGATTACAGGGCCCCGTCTTTTCCCTTTTGGTACTCGACCTCTGTCCTGCATACGTGCGTTAATAGACCCAACAGACGTTTCAAATGCAAACTCTGTGCCCAGCTCTGGGCTAGGTTCTAGCAACCGAAAGATAAGGAAGCCCTGGGCTCCTGAAGACATCTAGCCCAGACACGCAAGGACAGAGGTAGAATAACAAGGGCGACGACTATTGTGCCCAAGATGCTTTGAGGGCACAGAGCAGGTGTTTCTAACTCAGCAACCCGGCCCGGTAGAGACACAGGGGACGCCTGCAGCTGAGGGGACACCCGAGCCAAGTCTGGGAGAACAAGTAAGCCTCGGCCAGACGAAGGGCAGGTGCCGAGAACATCCTAGCCCAGCGGAGCCGCCCCAGGCAAAGGGACAGAGGCCTGACAGAAGGCGGCTTGCTTTGGGGAACATCTTGTCGCGCATGATGTCTGGAACTGAGTGGGATCGGCACGGCCGGAGGGGCAGGTTCAGGGGAAGGTAGGGAGCGCCTATGCGCCATGCTACTCTGGGATGATGGGAAGCCAGTGACTCTCAGAGGATGGGTGTGGACAGACCGGCACGTTTTCGGAATCTTTCTGGCTGCAGGTGGCGTTGTCTCGGGGTGAGCCAGGCTGGAGCCTGAGGGGCCCATCGGGAGGCTGGAAATGCTGGCTCCCCCTCTCGCCCCAGAGAAGTGAATCTGTGCCATCCCAGCCAACAGCCTGCGCTGTGAGCCAGAGCTACTCCTCGGCACAGAGAGGCAGGGAAAGGCTGGCTTGCCCTCCCCCCGCCCCCCCGCCCCCGCCCTCCCGTCTCTGCTCCTTTTCCCACTTGATTCCTTGTTCCTCCTCAGCTGCCTGATTGTCTTCTATGACCCTTGATGTCCTTGCAGCAATATCTCTGATAAATGAACTTGCACTTACGGTCTGTTATTTAATTCATGGCCCCTCTTAGAGGAATTCTGTATTAAAAGAGGAACACAGGGTGAGGGCAATGTTTGCCAACGAGAGGCAGATGTCTAATGGCAGGCATTTCAGGAATCTGTGGAGGGGGGGATGGGTAGCAGAGAGTGGGCTACGAGGCCTTCCCGCAGCCCCCACCCGCACTCGGACCACAGGGCGGGGTCGCCTCCTGCAGCCCTGAGACAGGCTGCCGGGGTTGGGTCTGGGCCACCAAACGCAGCCAAGGCCTGGCCCTTGGGAAGAAGGCGCCATGGCCTCTGCGTAAAGGACCCGGGGCCCAGACTCAGGGTCTAGAAGCTGGACGCTGCGTGCGGCTGTGCACACACACGCACGCACGTGAGTGTGCCCGCCTGCCTCGTGTGTGTCGTGCACAGCGTGAGACCCTTGTACCCTGTGCTGCTCCGAGATCTCTTTGCTACCTAGAGGGAGAGATGCATTTCCTTCCTGTGGCTCGGGGCAAGCCCTGGACACTCAGTCGTGCCTGGTCCTGCGTTCGCCTCTCACCTGACCTCCTGACCGTTTCCCACGGCCGCCTTCCTAGGGACCCCGCTCCGCCCGAGCAAGAGAAGGACAGAAAGGGAGAAAGGTTGTGTTCCCCATCACCCTGCCCTCAGGCTTGTGCCCTGGGGGAGAAGACTGGAGGAAGGTCTATGCCCCTGGGGCTGAGGGGACCAGGGAAGGAACGGGAATGTGGTGTTCTTGGTTTTTTTCTCAGTTTATCTAAAGCATGGGACCCCCCCCCCCCCCCACAATGCATGGTGAGCCCTGAATGTTGAAGTAGAGTCTGGAAGGCAAGGAGACTGGAGAAGGGAAAGGTTCAGGAAGCCAGGCTTCATCTGCTGGGGGCGGGGTGCTGGTGGAGGCCCTGGGTGACCGCCGGGGTGGGTGTCCACCAGACTGTGCAGTGCCTCTCAGACTTCAGTGCTCAAGTGAATTCCTGGGATCCTGTTAAAGTGCAGTTCCTGGGGGCACCTGGGGGGCTCAGTCGGGTAAGCGTCCAACTCTTGATTGCGGCTCAGGTCATGATCTCGCTGTTTGTGAGTCCAAGCCCCACATCGGGCTCTGCGCTGACAGCGTGGAAACCTGCTTGGGATTCTCTCTCCCCCCCTCTCTGCCCCTCCTCTTGTCACTCTTAAAATAAATAAATAAGCTTTAAAAAAATAAAGTGCATGGGGCTCCTGGGTGGCTCAGTTAAGCGTCTGAATCCAGCTCAGGTCACGATCTCACGGTCCGTGGGTTCGAGCCCCGTGTCGGGCTCTGTGCTGCCAGCTCGGAGCCTGGAGCCTTCTTCTGATTCTGTGTCTCCCTCTCTCTCTGCCCCTCCCCTGCTCGTGCTCTGTCTCTCTCTCTCTCTCAAAAATGAATAAACATTGAAAAACTATATTAAAAAAAATAAAGTGCTGTTTCTGATGGAGCAACAGGTCTGGGATGGGGCCTGAGAGTCTGTATTTCCTGTGAGCTCCCAGGGCATCCCAGTACTGTGATCCGTAGCCCATATTTTGAGTGGCAAGGGTGTAGACTATGCGACATTAATTTGTCCCCAAACGGCTGGGGGAAGCTCAGTGCCTGCCTGCCGAGCAGACAAGTTCTCCCCACCACTCCGCCTCCCACCACAAGGAGCCTCCGAGGGACGCCGTCTTCCGAGGGACCGACACCCTAGGTGGCCCTGTGAAAAGAGCTGGAATATGGTCGTTTTAGGGTCCCTGGGGCGAGGTTCAGTACAACAAACAGCATGGCGGAGGCATCGGTGCTCTTTGGCAGTCCAAGAACATTTTAGGCTCTGCCCTAAATAATCCTGTACTGCAGCCAAAGCCAGTTCAAATGCCAGCAAAATGCCTGCACCAGCCCCCGTTATCAACCTCCCCGGGCCAGCCTCTTTTAAAGGAGCGCTTCCTTGGAGCTCCCTGTTACACTGTCTCCGGCACATTCCGTTAGCCTTTGGGTCCCAGGGCTGAGTGGAGACACAGGAACGGAGCTGGAGGGAGGACGCCCGTCCGGGGAGCTGGCGCATCACTGCCTTTGCCGGAATTTACACGTGGGGGGAGTGGACGGCCCAGAAGGCGTGGACACTTTGCCAGCTGCCTGCGGGGACGGACTCTCCTTTAATGCTAATCGTGGCGCTCTTCTCCTCGCCGTGGCTCATTTTACAGCTTCCGCATCTGTCAGTTCGTTGAATCTTGAAGTCAGATCTGTGAGCCAGGCAGGACTGGCGCCCTTACCTGCTTCTTCTCAAGTGGGAACACGGAGGCTCAGAAAGCCGAGCGGCTGAGCTCAGAACGCCACGACCCAGCTGTCCCAGCTCCACCCAGTGCTCTGTCCAAACGCCCAGTCCTCATACACATACCCCGTGTACTTCCTCAGGGAACAGAGACGACCTTGGAATCCCTGGCCGATGGCTGGGCGTCCTGTGGAGCTGTCTACTCTGGTTAGCAGGAGGTACCTAAATTAAGATCATCCAGGAGCATCTGGGTGGCTCAGTCTATTAAGCGTCTGGCTCTTGACTTCAGCTCAGGTCATGATCTCACGGTTCGTGGAGTTCAAACTGGGCATCGGGCTCTGCGCTGACAGTGTGGAGCCTGCTTGGGATTCTCTCTCTCCATCTTTGTCCCTCTTCTGCCTGTGCTCTCTCTCTCTCAAAATAAATAAATAAGACTTTATTTTATTTTCTTAATTTTTTTAAATGTTTATTTTTGAGAGAGAGAGAGATTGAGAGAGAGAGCATGCGAGCAGGAGAGGGGCAGAGAGAGAGGGAGACACAATCCAAAGCAGGCTCCAGGCTCTGAGCTGTCAGCACAGAGCTGACGCGGGGCTGGAACTCATGAACTGTGAGATCATGACCTGAGCCGAAGTTGGAGGCTTAACCGACTGAGCCACCCAGGCGCCCCTGAATAAACTTAAAAAAAAAAAAAAAAAAAAAAAAGACCATCCAAACATGGCAACAAGGGGCAGGGGGCAAGTAATTGGTAAGCATTTCCTTAGTTCTAAGTTCTACTTTGTTCTTAGCTCTATTTCTTAGTGCCAATTCTAGGGAAGAGCTTTCTAAAATCTGTATTTCAACTTCTCTGCTTTCCTTTCAAAGTGCCCCTTCGACCTTATAGAGCAGATACCATCTAAGAATTCAGGGCCAAATCAGGGTCTGGACAGAAAGGGGAGCCGAAGTGACAACTTCTGACCACTAGAGGGACCCCAGGCACCAGCTACAGGTTTTTTTTTGTTTTTGGGTTTTTTTTTTTTGTTTTTTGTTTTTTGTTTTTTGTTTTTTGTTTTTGTTTTTGTTTTTGTTTTTGCAGCAATCAGTGCTTGGAATGGTACCCACCGCTTGGAAAGATTCAGGTCAGGCGCATATCTGGTTAAGAATCCCTTCATTGTTCTACAGACCAGGTTTGCAAGAGACCAAAGTATCCCAGCTCTGAGCCAGGGGACTTTAATTCAAGGATCCAAGCATAGAGATTAAAATCATCACCAGGGGGGAACACAGCCACCGGCATCAAAGAAGAGGGATTCTGGTCTAGCTCTCTCATTTAACCTATCATCATGGATTCTCACAGAGTCTTCTGCTACCAAATATTCTGGTTCAGAATATCTCGAATCGAGTCAAGGACTACTGAACGCCTCTCCCCAGACAGCCCTGTTGCCCTGTCCATTTGGAGGAAAGCTGCTGCGCTGGTTCTGGCTCTGTCCCAGTGCATGGGACACCCCTCCGCTATGTCTGAGGATTCGTTCCTGTTCGGCCTCAGCCCGAATCCTTTCTGGAACTGTGAGCCCATAACTCAAATCAGATCTGTCCTCTTATTCTCACAGGGTAGCGGCTCTGTCTTCCTGTAACAGCACTGAACAGCATGCACGATGTATCTGTGTGTGTGTAGGTGCATAATCTCTACCTCTCCCATTTGTCTCCAGACCCCACAAGGGCAAAGCGGAGCTCGGATATGTTCACCCCTGTAACACAAGAGCACAGAGCGGTGCAGAGTTCTCTGTGTGTGTGTGTGTGCGCGCGTGCATTATTTACAATAACAGGAATGCCACAGCCGACCCCTGTAAGCTGTCATCGCTTGTGGAAAACCTTTCTTAACATTCAGTCAAAAGCGGTCTGGGTTACTTCTTCCCGTCCAGTGTTCCCAGTTCTACATCTGCAGCTGCACTCTGACCTCAAGCTCCTTTCGCAGGACAGCCATCCGGTTACGTGAAGGTAGCTGTGTGTTTTTGACATTTTCCCAGAGTTGGGGGTCCCACCCACCTCCCCTGCTCCTTCAGCCCCTCTGTGGAGAAGTAGCCTTGTCTCCACATTGCTGTCATTTTATCCACTCCCCTTTATTTTTTTAAGTTTATTTATTTATTTATTTTGAGAGAGAGGAAGAGAGAGAGGATCCCAAGCAGGCTCACCACCAGTGAGCCCACCAGCACAGAGCCCGACACGGCACTTGAACCCACCAAGTGCGAGATCACGACCCGGGCTGAAACCAAGAGTCGGACACTTGATGCACTGAGCCACCCAGGCGTCCCCACGCCCCTTTAAAGAGCTCTGATTTGTTAGCGTGGCCCCCAGAGCTGAGCCCTCCATGGCAAAGCTGGCCTGGGCAGGGCAGGAAGGCACGTTGGGGTGCCCTGCCTTGTCCTGTACGTTGCGGTTCTCAGTGCAGCTTGAGTCTCATTCGCTTTTTGGCCGCCACACACACTATTGAATCATCTCAAGCCTGTGGCCAAGGAAACCTGCAAGGTTTTTTTTTTTTTTTTTTTTTTTTTTTAAATATATAAGAACTTCTGTTGAGTCAGGTCTCTTACATCCTGTTTTTGTGCAAGTAATTTTTTTAAAACGCAGTTTTGCCTTAATTTCTATTACATTGTGTTTAATCTCTGCAGTTTTTGCTATCCCGGTGGCCTCCCCTCCAACCCACTTGCACTCCCGACACTGCCAGGGATCTCCCTCTGTCAGTCAGTCAGGAACGTGGGGTGTGTGGCTCCATCCCGGAGAGCGAAGGAGTGGATGCAGGGAGGAGGCACACGAGAAGGCCTTTGGAGCCTCCGGGCTGCAAGCACAGACCTTCCACTCTTCCTCACCCCTTCGTCAGGTCACTGACAGGAAAGGGCAACTGATTTGTAAAACACTCTCTTCCCCCGCCGCTCCATACCCGTTCCCTCCCCTCTGGGTAATTGCCCTTCCACAATCCACCGCCCCCCCCCCAACCCCCCGGGCATATAAGGGGAAAATGCCCTTCATTCTTGTATCTTCTCTGCATCTGTACATAAAGAGCATTCCTGGCCGTGACAGTGAGGCAGGACCACGCGCTGATGAGGGGCTTTGGGATTTGTTAAGGGTCTTTAGTTGTGAAATAGAAGCCTGGACTGAGCAATCAAGGTGACCAAGTTCTCGTGGGGTTTCTGTGTGTCCATTAAGATTATTAAGGAGAGGGCTGGGAAATCCTGAGAACCAAGGAAGGAAGGGGACAGGAAGGGACCAGATGGGTCCAGGGAGATGTGGATGTCTAGAGTTGTGTGAGTCATTTCTATGTCTGCTGGTACCTGTCCCAGGGTCCTGAACTTAGTAGGCACTCAATGATACATCCTTTAGGGGCGCCTGGGTGGCTCAGTTGGTTAAGCGTCCAGCTTCGGCTCAGGTCATGACCTCATGGTTAGTGGGTTCAAGCCCCGTGTCAGGCTCTGTGCTGACAGCTTGGAGCCTGGAGCCTGCTTTGGATTGTGTGTCTCCCTCGTTCTCTGCCCCTCCTCTGCCCACTCTCTCTCTCTCTCTCTCTCTCTCTCTCAAAAATAAATAAAACGTTGAAAAAAAAATACATCTTTGAAATGAAATGAGTTACACACCCCTAAGTGCCTTAAAGGGTTAACCTGACTAAATGCCCAGAGTTTCAAGAAAATGAATTGCCACAGTGGGTGGGGGTGGGGCTATCGGAGGTGAGAGAAGGAACCAGAGTTCAGAGGTCAGGAAGGGAATGGGGGTGGGGGGAGCTGGGCTGGAACTGAAGCTGAGGAGAAGGAATGATAAGGAACAAATGGCAGGAAGGCCAAAATGTCTCTGAGGCCCACAAAAAGTGTGGGTTCCCTCCCTGAGTGTGATCAAATCTGAAGAGGTGGCCAGGCTCCAAATTTGATTCTGAGCCAGTGGAAGACAGTCTCCTTGAACTTGGGGGCCTCTCTGGGGACTCCCTTTTCCTTAGGTAAATATGAAGGATGACAGTCCTCCTGGCTCGCCCCTGCTGTCCAAAGCTGCACTGTCCCGAAGGAAAACAAGCATCACTCCAACCTGAGGTTCAGGGACTGTGGTGAGTCCCCTGGCTGCCCCTGGCCCAAAGTTGACAGAGAAAACAGGTTCCCAGGCCAGAAATCTTGTGCGACAGTCCCCCAGTCTCTTCAGCCCCCAACCCTGGCCGTGTGTAGCCCTTGGAGGCCCAGAGAGGTATCCTGGGGGGCTTCTGGAGAGGAGCTGGGGGCTCTGGGGCTGTTTACTTGCTCCTCTTTCCTAGGAGCTTGGAAACCCTCCAGGGTGGGAGTCCACACTTGATTCATATGAAATTAATTCATTCACATATTTAGCACACATTTGCTGAGCTCTATGTTCCAGTCACAACAGAGAAAAAGCTCCTGTACTCTTGATACTTGCTTTTCTGTGGTGGTGAGGGGGGGGGGTTGCAGATCAGCAGTAAAGTGGTAGCAAACAAATGAAGAAAAGGGACATGGCAGTGTATGACGCATACACACTGGAAACCTCCTGGCGAATCGGTGGAGAATAATTGGGTGCGTGGGGGTGGCGGTGGGGCTACATCACACTGCATGTCAGGAAAAGTCAGCCTGGGAAGAGGAGATATTTGCATCGAGACCCCAGGGATGAGAAGGGACCAGTCCCATAAAGTGCACAGGGAACAGTCCAGGCAGAAGGGATGTCCTGCGCAAAGCCCAGAATAGAAATGGGATTTGCCCATCCAAGGAACAGCACATTCTTTAGGTCACTGGGCTTCAAGCTTGGGGAGCAAGGGCGAGGTGAAGCCACAGTCCATCACAGAAGTCGTGCTCGTGTGAAAGGCCAGAGTTAAACTCCAAGGGCAGTGGGGAAGGACTCCATGACAAACTGTGGATGTAATATTCTGTTGTCCCAAAGAGAGATTTGGTAACTTTCATCAGATTTCCCAAGAGACCTATGATTCCCTCTTCCCCAAACACTAGTAACACCCGACTTCGAGGGAGAAGACAAGCCTCGGGCCCTTCAGAAAGACGCAGTTTGCAGGGCTCAGAACATTCTCTGGGAATCTTCGGGAGTAGTAGGCAACATTAAGTGCCCCCCAAATACGGTACAAACAAAAACAAAGAAACGTGGAGAGACACGTCGGCGTTGGGACAGTCGGGGCTCTCATGCTACAAAACCCAGTTCCCAAACACCTGGGTGGCCAGTGAGACATGCTTAAGAATTGTGAGGACTTCTTCCTCTCGTTTATACAAACGTGTCTGAGGTCTCCGAAATCTAAGTGTTCCACACAGACGGCTGAAATCCCCTACAACTGTGCCCCCACTTCCCCTAAACCAGTTTTGCAAGGGGCTCTGTGTCCTGGGGATCCCCTCTGTCCATGTAGGCCCCAGGCCCCAGAGGCCACGCCCACTTTTGCGGGGAGCTCCTTTCTCAGCCGGCCCCGCCCCCTGCGTGCCCCACAGCCCTCCCCCCCAAATCACCCCAAAGATGCGCGCGTTCCATTTGGAAGGACTTGGACTTGTTAATTAACCTGAACAGTCACATTGGTCTGCAAGGTGCATTGTTGTTAATTAAAGCTGAGATTCTCCTTGTGCCCAGACGGCGGCTGCTGTTGTCAGAATAATTAGATAGCATGCGATGGTTTTCATGCAAATCCCTGGCAATTAGAGCTGGCGAGGAATTGGGTTTGAGATCCCAGGGAAGTCTTCCATCAGAATTCCTCCGAGGGCCGCCCCTGGGGGAAGGCGATGATGATGATGGGGCTGTGGGGTTCGGGGTTGGGAAAAAGGGTGTGAGGTCAGGTATCTGTTTCCTGCATCTTCTGGGAGGGGCCCCAGCCCGGAATGTATGAACCGTGGGCCTCAGTGTTCCTCAGTGTTCTTTCCTGAGGCAGTGCGGAGGGATCCTCCCCAGGGCCTGGCCTGCTCCCAGAGCTTGCCTCCTGCTCTCGTATTTCTGAGAGGATTGTTCCTTTAGCCCAGGGGCCCAGTAACTCATACACAGCTTATGTCCCTGCCAACCCTAAGATTAAATTCTGAAGGGTTCTAAGGAAACAGGATCTGGATGCTTGAGGGGTCGCTGAAAAGATGCCACATTCAGACCAGTTTGGGGGAGGTTGGCAGCATGAGGTGGGTCCAATGGCCTGGGGTGGCAGGACTCCAGGAGAGCCTTGAAGAAATGGCCACGGTCAGGATCAGGCTCACGGAAGGCGTATCCCAGGGCAGTACACGGTACCGGAAGGGCCGCCCAGAGGGACTGGGGTGGGATGGGCCGGAGATAAGTGTGGGGAGGCCGCTCCAACCTCCCAGACCTCTTATCAGCCACCGGCTTCTGCCTCCGCCTTTGCTTGGTGAGAGATGTGATAGGGGGGGCCTGTCTGGGTTTCTCTGCAGCCAGACCCAGCAGGAGCGGTTTCTGTCTAGAGGCCCGGCCGGGGCTGGAGGGCACAGCCCCGGGGGCTTAAAGACAGCCTCCACGTGCATCAGATTACCCTGGAAGGCTCAGCGAAGGCAAACACCCTCCCCTGCCTCTCAACTAGGTCAGCCTGGCATCCAGGGCCCCGCGAGGGGCTGGGTGATGTCCAGGAAGATGGGGAGAGGGCAGGGCTGGCGGGTCCCCAGGAGCCGCTGCAAAGGGGGTAAGAGAGAAAAGCCTGTGACGTCTTCACGACCGGTGGTTGGAGGCCTTATTATAATTTAGGTTTGTAAATTCTCTGGTTTTCCTGCATTTTTCTCCTCTCTCCTTTCTGTCTCAGAACGGGCCTCCCGCGGCTCCACCGGCCCTAAGTCCCGCCTTTCCATTTAGGATGTACCAATCCGCAGCTATCCTGGGGGTTGCTAGGAGACAGGAGGTTGTGGGGTGGGGGGCGGGCGGATTTCGAGGCTTTGTCACGCACCCACCCAGGAAAATTCCGGAGCCTGTCTGCCGCCTGCCTGGGCTGTTCTAGCTCCCGCCTGCTCCTCTCCTGCACTCTCCTATTTATCTCCGAGCCCGGAGAGTCCAGCAGAAACGGTGTAGGGGAAAACCGGGTTAGCCTGCATCTTTAGGAAGCGGAGAGGCGGTATCCGGATTCAGACAGGTGGGGAAGGTACCCTCTCAAGTTTCCCCAGCTTTGAATTGGCTTGGAGGGAGAAACTCGTTTTTGTGTGTGGCATCTCGGGTAGAGGGTGAATTTGTTGGTGGCAGAAGTTGTTCTGCTTATCCAGTGGCCTTCCGACCATGGCCCAAACTTGGAGGAAAAAGCCCCCAGGGTCAGGATCATGCAGCCAGGGAGTGGGGGGTGGGGGTGGTATCTGGGGGAGAAGCTCCCAGGGCAGCAGCGGGGTGTGGTGTAGAAGGTGGAGGGAAAGATTTGTGGGGCGAGAAAGGTTCATTTCAGGAGCCGGGGTTTGAAAGGGAAATTTGGGGGATTCTAAGCAGAAGATGAGTCAGATCAGGCCCCTCCCTTTGAAGTGTCTCAACCTTCTGGACTTCTTGATGTTTCGTTCCCGCTACGCATCCCACACAGAAAAGACTCAGCACAGAAGCCGGGGGAAAGAAAACTCATTTGGGCAAGGACTGAGTCATAAATCCTGATCCCATGTCCTGAAAACCAGGACGGAGAAGGGGACAAAGTGGAAGGAAGGGTCTGAGAGAAGTCAGAGCTGGCACACAGGTGTGTGTGGTGCGGACACTGACGGGCAGGCGAGCCGCACGCGGACGAGTGGTATCTCATGCCTGCACCCAGCATGGATGGGTCCCTACAGATAGAGACAGATGCACACCCACGTGAGCACACACACACACACACACACATGCACGCGTGTACACGCACGGGGATTAGGGTCCTGCCGAGAAATAAACTTCAGAGAGATGATTCCTGGGAAGTGGCTTTGGGAATTCTCTCGAATGAATGTTCCCGGACTAAGTGAGGTCCCCCAGGATGCTTCTCTCCTCCTTGCCCACCACCCTGATCTCTAAGCAAAGCCAACAGGTGTCGGATAGAAGGTGGAGAGGAAGGCGGGACGAGCCAGCCAGGGTGGGGAGTCCCGTTCTTGGCTCGTTTTCACTCTTCTCTGTTTTTCTCTCTCTGGGGCCCGTGGTCTCTATCCCTGCTTTTCCGCAACAGTTTCTCTTCCTTCCTCATCTGCTAAGCCATCTCTTCGAGTTTTTCAGGGGTAGCGGCTCCCCTCATTCTCTGGTGCCTCTTCCCCTTGCCTTTGAGATAGCGGTAGCCTCTAGAGAGAACATCTGTGCGCCCTGAGGGTGTTTGTACACTTTCTCCCCAGGCCAGCTAGAGAAACAGACGCTGGCCGGGAAGTCTGGTGTGAAATCCCTCCCTCTCTCCCTCTCCCTCTCCATTCTCCTTCCTCTCCTCTGCGTCCCCGGATAAAACGAGAAACCAGCAGCTCGGTAACAGTAGCGTAGACTTTAATTCAGGTTGACAGGTGCGAAGGGAGCTGGGACTTGCCTCCCGGGGGGTCCAGATGAGAAGGCCGTCTTGCCGAGAGAGGCAGGGAGGGCAGGGGCGTGCGGGTGGTCTGGTGGTAGAACAGAGCCAGGAGCAGGGGTGTGGCCACACCGTGGAGTATCGCCAGGGCCTCTGCCAGGTGCAGGAGCAGGTCCAGAGCCTGCTGGGCCAGACACGTCGACAGTACCAAGGACTTGGACCTCACAAGGAAGTCCAACCCCAGAGCCAGCCCGTGAGGCCACCAGAAAACAAACCAGACCCACAGGACACTAACGCAGGGACCTGGCCACCTGCCCCACGCTTTCGTCAGCGCCTTGGTACCTAACAAGCCCAGTGGCAACAAGGTGAAGGCGGTAAAGCTGGCCACCACGTGCAAAAGTGGCAGAAACCTGGGGCTCTTGTTGAAGCTCAGGGAGCAGAGTCCACGGGAAGTGTCACTGGCCAGCGTGACGGGCAGCCCCAGGAGAAGAGCCGCTCCCCAGAGTCCCACAGTGAGCCACAGGGTGATGCCTGCGACGTGGCCCACATCCAGTTTGGGGCCCAGGCAGGCGTGGCACCCAATCAGCAGAGCCTGGGCAAAGGCTGAGCCGTACCAGAACAAGTGTGCCAGGCGGCACAGGGCTGTGCTCTGGATCCCGTTGAGGCCCGGGGCCAGGATGGGCACCACGATACTGAAGAGGGTGCTGCCCACGGCCAGCTGTACGAGGACCGGCCGCTCAGGGCAGACCCGCCAGTGGAAGAGAGGCCTGAGAAGCGCAAAGAGCACGGCTCCCCCCGCAAGGATGCCCAGGACGCTGGCGAGGACGAAGAAGGGCAGAGAGGAGTCGTCGAGCAGGGGGCAGGAGCGGCAGGGGGCGGCGGCTTCCACAATGCTGTAGTTGTAGTTCATGTCATAGGAGTCATTAAACTCATCCCAAATATCTTCTCCCAAGGTGAACTTTGTAGCATCCTCATCCGCCACCTGGAGGGCATCCCCAAAGGGGACAATCAGATCATCGGCTTACCCCACTGAAGAGTCCGGGGGAGTGAGGGCAGGGAGAGGGGGACAGGTGGAGTGGAAGCAGGGGGGACAGTGGGAGAGGCCGGCACAGGGAGCCCCGGAGCCTGGGAGGGAGGGGCAGGGGAGGGACCGGAGAGCACCGTAAGAGTCGGACGACGTCAGGGCCGGGGCACCCGGGACCCGGCTGGAAGTGAGGATGATGATGGGGGGGGGGGGCCCAGGAGACCAGAGTGGGAGGGAAAAAAAGGAAGAAGAGGGAGGGTGAGAGACGAGGAGAGAAGGAAAGGCGTATGAAGACCACCGAGGGGCAGACAGAAAGACCACGGGCCAAGAGGTGGGGGGCCGCGGGCCTGGCCCCACACTCACCCGGTGCTGCAGACAGTTCCCCATGGTGCCGCTGAGCTCAGAGCAGGCAGAGGCAAGGGCCGGGGACGTCCTGTCGGTGACTGTGGCTCCAAGATAAGTGCCAGGGACTAATGAAGGCCATCAGTTCTGGGCAGGGCCATGGGCCAGGCGGCGGGGGGGAGCGGGAAAGTCAGGAAGCCTTTGCCCCACGCCCATTGCCTGTCTCGGCCTCAGGCCCGCGGGGGGCACCAGCCCAGGACTTCCTGTTTTGAGGCTGGATTCCGCCAGTGGGACCTGCACTCGGGAAAGGAAAAAGGTGGCGACCAGATAGTGGGTATTTTCCCACAGGTGGAAAGGGAGGCTGAGAAGCCAGGGGGCTTTCCAGCCAGGACGGATCCTTCAGGCACAAGGAAGGAAGAGAGGGCCAGGGGTTACGCGCAAGACAGCGATAAGAGGCGTGCTGGGAAAGTGGAGGGAAAGGACAGTCGATGACTCTCGCTGCTTCTCCATCCCCTTGAACTGGATCCAGGGCGACATGTTTGTGGGGGGCGGGGGGCGTGTCAGTGGGGCCTGGGGTTGGATCCTGGGGGCGTTCGCGGCCTGAGGGGCCCGTGCACCTGTCTGTGTGGGTGGCTGCGTGCTGTGTGCCATGCGCACGGATCTGAGGGCTGGGCGTCAGGCAGGCGTCTGGCCGGTCCGGTGTGAGTAGGGGAAGGGCCGGGGGGCAGTTGCCCAGGCTGCACAATGAAGCTGCTTCGGGGAGTGACTGGGTGTCTGGCCACCGGTGGGCGTGGTGAATGCATTCTCCATGCAAGCACCACACACAGTGTGACGAGTCAGAGCAGCCCCTGGCGGAGGATGGGACAGCAGATTTTAAAATGCTGCCTGTGGGGTAATCTCTGTCCATACTTCTGTCGGGGGCCGGAACGCCTCTGGAGCTGCTACACTGGGCTGGCGTCCTACCAAATGTGAAGTTCCTCACAGGGCTGCGGACGCGTCCCCCTGAGCCAACGCCTCTGTTCTTCCGCGGCCCCTTCCCCTCCGCCGCTTCTCACGGTCTCTGCTCTTTCGTTCCCCACCCCTGCATTTTACTCTCTCTTGGGTGGGGAGAGGGCCCGGACGTTGGGAGGGGGCAGTCACGGAGCATCGGAGTCAGAAGGATGAGATAGGGGCCCGTTAGGTGACACCATTTCATTCCAAGAAAGCATGGGATGTTTTTACTCGGTTTCACCGGGTAGCTCTTTCTCATCTATATTGGGGTGCGTGCGGCCAGAGGGGGGAAGCAAAGACACACGGGGGGGGTCCCTCACACAGATGGTCCCCTTTCCCCCCAGGGTGCCAGCTCAGTTCAGGTTCAACGTGAGCGGGTTGGACAGTGGCTCTGGCGGGGGCTGGGGGGGGGGGTCTCTCCTGCAGTGGGGTTGACGGTGCCTCCGAGGGGGGTCTCTCCTGCAGTGGGGTTGACGGTGCCTCCGATTCCATCTCCTCCAGCACCGCTGGGCAGAGGGCAGCGGGGAGCAGTCCAGGGCCCCACCCCGCACACTCTGGAAGGCACGGACCCAGCCCAAGGGGGGTGAACACCCTTCTCTCCCTTGGAGAGTTCTGTTGTTTCCATCAGAGACGCCCTCGGGCGAGCGGCCCGGCAGGTGCAGGGGACGCCGGCAGAAGCCCTTACACGCACATATCCCCACGGGGGCAAGGGCAGGAAGAAGGAGGCAGCCGGACGACACGGATAATCCAGATATATTGAGGGTGGCCCCTCTGAGATCAGCACAGGAGAGTTAGAAAGATTATAAAGATACACGATCCCCTCCCTGCTCCCGTCCCCCCACCCCACAGACAGACACACACAGCACGACGGCCCCTCCCCCCGCCCCCCCCGTACAAATATGGCTTCTGTGTAATATGGACAGAGTGGTTCAGCTCAAAGAGGAAAGGTCATTTTCCCAAAAGCGGGTGCTGGGAGACGGGGAGCCCACGGGCCTGGGGCCCCGGGCCGCCTTGCTGCTGTGAGGTCGGGGGCGCCCTGGCTCAGGCGGGGGTGGCTGTGGTGCCCGAGGGCCCTGACCAGCGGCTGGAAGATTCGCGAGGGCATTACCTGAACTGAGGGGGGTGTGGGCAGGCCTCAGGGAGGACGTGCTGGAGCGGGGAGCGGGGCCAAGGGGCTCTGGCTCTGAGGCAGGGCGCCCCCAGCAGGACAGGGAGGGCGAGCAACCTCATCTCCACGGCAACAGAGGAAGACAGAAAATCGAAGGCAGGGGTGGAGATGGGAAGGAGACGGGCTTCAGCCCCAGCGCCCGCTGAGCAGGGTAGCGACTATGCACGGGGCGGGGAGAGAAGTGACCGTGGTCATTCCAGGGTCAGTGCCGGGGACAGGCCTGCGGGCTGCATAGCAGAGGCTGTGGCACTGACTCCATGGCTCTGAGAAGGGAAATCGAGGCAGGGTTTGGATGCTCTGTGTCTGAGGGAGAGACGAGACGGACAGCTGAGCAAAACACATTCTGGGACTGTTCTCTCCGCGACGGGCGGGCACCGAGGGTGGCCTGGGACGTGCGGGGATGCAGCGGCAGCCCAGGCGAGGGACACAGCCCGACCAGGGCTCCCCTGCCCCCGAAGCCCTTCCTTCGCGCGTCCTGCCGCCTCCCACCTGCCCACCTGCCCCGGGGCCCTCTCTCTTTCTTTCACATGCGCGCGCGCACACACACACACACGTGCACACACACAGACACAAGCACAGACACGACAACCACACACCCGCAGAGTTCACATTACTCCCCTCGTCTGGGCAGGAAACAGCTCAGTGCAGTGAAGCTCCTTTTAGTATTTTTGTTGTTATGTCTGCCTGGCTGCTGAGGGAACGGGAAGGGGTGCAGGCGGCACAAGACGGGGAGGAGTGGTTGCCGAGCGATGCCATGGAGGAGTGGTTGCCGAGCGACAGTCGGGGCTCGGGGCTCGGGTCAGAGCAAGGGGCCCGGAGCGGCGCCGCTCCCACAGCTGCCGGAGCCAGGAGGGGACAGCCTTCCTCTGCGCCGCCCCCGAGGGGCCCGGCTTCCCTGGCCGTGGAGGGGGCCCAGGGGTCCACCGCCATCTCTGCGATCCTTCCTCTGCCTCTGCGAGGTCCTCTGCCAGGACCCACGCCTCCTCGCGGGGGCCTGCATCCTCCCCGTGTCGAGGCCCCGGGTCCCTGCCTGGCTGCCTGCCACCTGCAGGTCACGCCTCCTCGGGACCCCCACTCGCCCCTCTCCCGCGGTGGTGGGGGAGGGGGGTGACGACGGGGCGGCGCCTGGTTCCCTGTCCCCAGCTGGAGGTGTGCGGCCGGCCAGCAGAGGGAGGGCCCCTGCGGCTTCCGCCCACCACCTCCCCATCCCCTCCCCGGAGAAAGCCAGGTGGAGGACGCGGGGCTGGAGAGGGCACCCGCCCCCCCACCAGCCCGGCTCAGAGCCCTGTCCTGACCCCTGCGCCTTCGCCCTCCTCCTAACACTCCAGGGGCTTTAGCTTTCCTCACCCCGGGGCCCCTGCCCCTCCAGCCTGGAGACGGATTTGATTTGGGATTGTTATAAAAATAATAATAACCCAAACGCAGAGAAGCCACGGAAAGGGCTGAGGGCAACCCTCCCTCCCCCCCGCCCTCCTCCCTCCCCATTCCAAACCGAGTACAAAACCGCACCCAAAGCAGACATTCTGTACAGGGGGGTGGGGGGGCCGGGGAGCAAGCGGGAGGGGCGGCCCTGGGGTCGCTCTGTACAAGTCCAGGTTGGCGGTGGCCCCGGCAGTCCCCGCGGGGCCCCTGGGGGCGTAGGAGGTGGCTGGGCGCCTCTAGATGAAATACTCCTTCTTGTCATCCCCGCCCGACTGCCCGCCTTCTGCGTTGATGATGGCTGTGTCTGCATCTGGGGCGTCATCCGAGCCTTTGGCCTCGTGTGTCAGGTAGGTTCCTGGGGAGAGGCAGTTTCCACACCTCTGAAGCCCCCTGCCCCGGCCTCGCCCACCCACCGCACCTGCTCCTAGAGCCTTCTTCCCCGCCCGACCCAGTTTGCATCTTGCTGTCAACATCCATCACCTGACCACGCCCCCACGAATTAATGGATGCTAACCTTAATTAGAATCTCATTTATAATACAGGCAAAAAAGCGTGCGTGTTAGTGCATGTACGTGTACGTATGTACACATGCGTGTGTGCGCATGTGAGTACGTGTGTGTATAGGTGCGTGTGTATGTGTGCCTGCATGCATGCGTGTGCACGCGAGTATATGTGTGCACGTGTGTATGCGTGTATGCATGTGCATGCCTGTCTGCACATGTGTGCTCAAGCGTGCATGCACCTGTGTATATGAGTATGCATGTATGTACACGTGCGTGCCTGTGTATGTGTATGTGTACGTGTGTGTGTGTGCACCCGCATGTGTATTGTGTACCTGTGTGTATGTGTGCATGTGTGTGCACCTGCGTGTGGAATATGTACCTGTATGTGTATGTGTGCATGTGTGTGTATGCACGTGTGTTCATAAGCATGTATGTGTGCACATCCTGTGTGCATGTGTGTGTGCACCTGCATGTGGAACGTGTACCTGTATGTGTGTGTCTGCATGTGTGCATAATCATGTATGTGTGCACATCCTGTGTGCATGTGTGTGTACCTGTGTGTATATGTGTGTGTGTGCAC
>NC_064813.1:63787992-63852546 GCF_023721935.1 Panthera uncia
TGTGCATGTATGTGTGTACCTGTGAGGACACGCGTGTGCACACACACACCCTAGATGGGGACAGGGAAACTGCAGCTCAACCCCTCAGCAGGCAGCCGAGATCCGGGTCCGCCCAAGCACTGGGCTGCTGGCTAAAGCAGTTGCAGAGGGGAGCGCCTGAGAGGAGGGTCTGCGGGCACGGATAAGGGGAGGCGGGAAGAGATGGTATGGGGACAAGGGGCCAGGGAATCAGAGGACAGGTAGATGAGAAGGCAAGAAAGTGCAGGACAGGATGGGACAGAGAGGCAGTTCGGGCTGGTCTCTGCCTTCAAGCAGGAGACCCTGGAGGCAGAGCGGCGTGGGAGCAGCAGCTGGCTGAGTGGGAAGATCACCGAGGGATCGGGCTCTACTGCGGGGTTCGTGGCGCTCAGTCATCGCAGGGCTGGCTGCCTCCTTTCTTCCTCTCACACTCCAAGGGGCCACTGAGTCTCCAAAGGCCTGCCCCCAGCCCCCGGCTGCCTCCCCACCTGCCCCCCAGCCCCCTGCTGCCTCTGACCTTTGTGCCGGATCAAGTAGTGGCCCAGGAAGATAAGCAGGATGAGAAGCAGGAAGACGATGAAAGCCACGATCCCACCAATGATGGCGTGGTAGGTGCTGGACGACGAGGGCACTGGGCTGGGGTCTGCAGGGAGGGGACGCACACAGTCAGACCTGGGAAGAGCCCTTGTCTTAGAGCATCTCCGGCCATGGGTATCGTACACAGCACAGGACGCGGGCCGACATCAGGAGAATGGAGCGCGTCACACGGCAGAGGGGATAAGCCTTATTTTGTACCCTTGTCTGGAACGCAGTAATTATAAAACAAATTATGTCTTCACGAATAAGCTGATGAATCTGCTCACACTCAACCCTTTAAATTGTGTCCGTGGCACCGAAGCTTTGGTCCAAGTAGCTTTAAGATTTCCATCATTTCTTGTTCTCTCTCTTGCTTCGACTTTCAGTGGGTATCAGAGTATTCCTTCCCTGTCATCATGCCCTCTTCCCCTCCTGCCTGCTTGATGTCCAGACCTGGCTTCTGTCGGGGGGCTTCCCAGTCTGTTCACCTATTGCCCTGAGACCAGATCGAGGAGGTCTGTCTGGTGGACAAAGCCAAGAATTGGGAACTCTGGCAGCACCTTACAGAAGGCGATGCTGTGTAATAACCAGTGCTCCCTCTTTGCAGAGGGAGAAGTTCAGGGTTCCAGCTACATCCCAGTCCTGCAGCGTGTCTCATCTGGGAGATCTGGGACATCCCAGCATCCAGAGGCTTATGGGAAAGGCAAAGAGACTTCCTTCATGGATGGCCCCGGTGCTTTCCTCCCACGGTGGCCCATGTCTCCGCCATCAGATTAGAGAAACCGCCCTCCACTGCAGCATTTACAGGGGACAGATCCTCAGAGCACAGCCTGGGCCACAGGCATGCCAAGGACAGCACCAGCTTAGTCCAAGTCCCAAATATCTGAGGAGATGGCACCCAGGCCCAGGGCATAGGCTGGATGTGTCCAAAATTGCATTAGCCGTAGATATAACTCCTCCACCCATGGGAGAGCCACTGTTTTCCCACAGACTCTGCTGGAGTCTTGAGGCCTCACTGACTCCTTATATATTTTGTCTTTCCTACCATGTCTCCTCAGGCTTGACTGGGCAGCTTTTTGGTTCCTTGCCTGTCTACGCCTAATTTGAAAAGAAAACATTTACGCTCTGGTTTTTTGGTGTTTTTTTTCTGCTCTGCTTGGGAGGGAGGGAGAGGATTGGCCTTGGGAATTCATGACATGATGGGGTGGGTGGGAGGGTGTTAAAGCGGAAGAAAAGGAGGGAGGTTACCCCCATCTTTCTCCCAAGCAGTAGGTGATACGGTCCACATTAAAAAAAAAAAAAATAATCCTGGATCATTGTTCCAGGGGCTATGGAAGTGGAAATCTCTTAGAAAAACACAGCTTCCCACGGCCATCAGTTACAGATCCCTGTCTCTAGGTAGAACTCCATTTCTTCCTTCCAGGCTGGTGGCGTCAGGACTGCTTAGAATCCTCCTGGAGGAAAATGCAGGACCCCCTCCTACCACCAGGTGTCAGCACCGAAGCAGTCATGCCAGACCGACCGCTGGTGGGGGTGGGACCGGCAGGAGACCAACCACAGGGGCGCCAGAACTTTCTCTCACTGCCAGTGCCATCAGAGTTGGCCGCGGGAGCTCTGGGGGCCAACACTGGACCTCAGCCTTGCTGCTGGCATCCTACAAGAGCTCTGTCGTGCGGAGGCAGCTCCCACATGCTGAGGTCTGCCCGTGGAGCCAGAATCACCCCATCTACACAAACATCCTCGTCCCAAGGTCTCAGGTCTCTTATCTATGGGAGCCTCAACTGCCATCACCTCGCTGATTTAACGGGCATTTCCAATAAGGGAGTCCCTGCTGTTCCCCCGACAGCGGATCTCCCCTATTCTCAGGAAAGGCTTGTGAGGTTTTCTGGCGGGACCCCACTGCCATCGGGTTCTTCCAGACTTCTGCCAACTCTCCAGTAAAGGGACCTCCATGCTAGCCTGTCACTCCTCCTGAAGCTGGGTTTTGTGGTCACACCTTCGGGGAGAACTTCAGAGAAGAAGCGTCACTAGCGTCTCGGGAAGACAGGGCGTCAGAGGAAATGCCCTGTGCCTCAGCCGAGTACAAGCGGATCTCTGTGTTCTGCCTCGACCCACTCTGCTGTGGCCAAGGAAGGCAGGAAGGAGTGCAGCGGCACGCCTCCCATCCTGGTCACGGGAGAGGCAGCCCACTGGACAGGGAAACCCCCACAGCTGCCCCGGAGAGACTCTGGGGCCTCTGCCAGAGTGGGTGTAGGGGTGCGGGGAGGGGGAGTGCAGGGGTGCAATGACGGCATCATGTGGGCCGCCAGTGCTAACCAGAGGCAGACCAGAGCCCGCTATTGTGTTGATCGTCCCGTATTACACATTCCAGAGTGGACCCAGAGGCCGAGGCCCAGGCCCTCCCATGGCGGGCTCCTGTCCACTCGGCCCCGTGCATGGCGAGGGGCGCTCTCAGGAGATGGAGAGGCAGAGTGCGGGGTGGACGGAGGGGGGCTCACCGTTCACGTTGAGCGTGTAGTAGGCCTTGTAGCTGCCCATGTTGCTGGTGGCCGTGCAGCCGTAGGTCCCGCTGTCGCTCTTGTTGAGGAAGGGGAAGATCAGGGCACTCTCCTGGGTCATCTTTAGCGGGGGCACACTGCCTTCCTTCTCCCACAGGTACTGCTGGGGGCTGTGGAGGCAGAGAAATCACACGTGTTAGGGGGAGAGCAGGCCGGGGGGACAGAAGGGGAACAAAAACAATAACTGGGCAAAGGAAGTCAAGGACAGTTTGACGAAGGCTCAAGGAGTTACAGGAGCCACAGACACGAGCTGCTCGGAGGGAGGGTTCGATTTGAGGATGAAGGAGATTTTCTAACTTGTGTCTGACTGTGGCTTGGTGCCCCTGGGGACCTCGGGGACAGCCAGGGGGTGACCTTTTCTGCTGCTTTGTAAGAGAAACAGTCAGAGGATGGATGGTGCTGGACAGGGGAGCAACGGTAGGAGGGAGACGGGGACACTCTAAGGGCAGATCACAGTCTGAGGTACAGAGGTGTGGCAGGGGCAGGAAGAAAGTGGATCTTCTTACACGGGATTTCCGCGACCCTCACAGTGAAGCAACAGCTTCTGGCCCTCGCGGGGATGCGGAGGGTCTGGCCTAATCTTCGCCGTTGGTGTGTCTGTGGAGAAGGAAGTGATGTCAGGGCAAAACTGTCCCAGCGTCCAGGAGAGGGCCGCCATGTCACCGTCACCAAGCCGTGTATTACAGCCTTTACCCCTCAGGTGCCTACGGGACCAGGGACGGGGCCTCCGCCCTTTGCCTCTTGCAAGCCAAGTCCACCGTCGCTACTGAACGTGCGTGAGACTCGCACTGCAAACTCGTAGAGGTAGGATTTCTGAAGGTCTGTGCTTGGTGGGACCCGAAGGGACATCCTAACAGGGAGCTGAGGAGGGTTCACGGGTGCACCTGTGCCCAGCACATAAATGGGACGTAATCCACATTTCTGACAGAACCAGTGAACTTGAACTTGATCATTTATTGAGCTCACAATCGCTCAATCCTCTCTGCTCTGCACGGGAGTTTAAGCCGGGAGTGACACTTGCACACAGAGCATCATTTTTAGTGGTCAGCCCAAAAGTGAAGGAAGAGCTTTGCAACAACAAGAGACAGGGGTCATATTTTGGCTGCAAAAAGGCACTGACACGATATAGATGGGCTCTGTGACGGAATAATGGCATCTGCCACTGGCACCATCGGGCTGCTAGCATGCTAGGTCCAGATGGCCTCACAGAACAATGCAACCAGATGCTGGTTTAGAACAACAGATAAAGAGGCCAAGCTTCCCCTGAGGACAGAGCCAATCTTAACACCCAGTTAATGGACGTGTTTCCATCAGATCAAACAGGACAAAAAGAATCAGGCCAGATGAGAGAATGGGGGTTCCAGGGTCCCACAACCACAGAAAAGTCTAGCACAGTGCCTGGGGTATAGCATTTGTTGACTGACTGCTGATCGCAGTTGGGCCTAGAGGCCAGATGATCTGCTACCTAATAGAGAAGTCTTTGGGGTTCAGACAGGGGAGGGCCCTCGGAGCCCTGGACAGAGACCAGGGCCTGGGGGAAACGACCCCGAGGCCAGGGGTCCCCACGCTCAGAACTAATGAGCAGAGAGGCACCTTACAGCGATATAGAAGTTTACAAAGTTCTTTCATATATTTTCCCCTCGATCCTCACGTTAATTCCGTGAAGTAAGGGGAAAAGCCACTGAGAGGTGGCGAGCTTTGGTGAAAGACACACAGCTAGTCACTGGTGGCACCACAGCTGGGATCCGGGCCAGCTGCCTCCAGCTTGCGAGTCTGCCCAACGGAAGTGACGTCACCCCAAACCTGCCTCACGTTCAGCAATGGGCTTCAGCAATGGGTCTAGCAATTAGTTTGAAGAGCACCGATGTCGGTCCTGGATCTTCCATAAAAAAGATGAAGCCCTGGGATTATTTTAGGAAAATGGCCCGCCTCTAGATAAGTTAGGACAAGAAATGCCTAGGACAAGAGTAACTATCTTCTGCTTTTGTACTTTCTTTCGTCTTAGTTCCTCCCACTCGGAAAAGTTCCAAATCTCCTGAGGTGAGGGTGGATGTGCCCTGTCCGTACTCAAGGCAGATTCCACAGAGAGATGGGGACCCTTGGAAAGGCTCAGGGTAGTGACTGTGAATCCCAAGAACACCACAGCTGGGGCAGATGGGAAGGACCGCCGGGAAAATCTGGGAAATCACAGTATGTTGGTCTAAGAAGGGGCCTCAGTGACCGCCATGTTCATTTTCTCATGTTACAAATAAAGAGTCAAGCTCAATGGGGTAAAGCTATTTCCTCAACCCCCATGACCTGTAAGTGGTGGAGGGCAGACTAGAACCTGCATCTTCTGACTCCTGACTTGTCACACGTACACCACAGTTTACAATCTGGCTGCATACGCCTGGCCTAGATCGGGGCTTGGTAAACTTGCCCTTTGGGCCAAATCCTGCCAGCTCCGTGTTTTTGTAAATAAAGTTTTATTGGAACACACCCACGCTAATTTGTTTACATACCATTTACGGCTGTTTTCCTGCAGCAACGGCAGAGTGAATTAGTTAAGACCGCGCGGCCCCCAGAGCCTAACATGTTTGCTCTTGGGCCCTTTACGGGACAGCTTGCTCGCCCTTGGCCTCGTGCTGTCACCTCATGCTGTCACCTCCTCACTTACCTGTGCCCACCTCACTTTCCTTTCCCCGCCCCCAGCTCATACCTGACCCCGCTCCACCCACAAGCCCACAACATACATAGAACCTCGATGCGCTGAGAGGTGGATCTGTCAGCCCCCTTTAGAGATTCATGGTTCACAGAGCATACGATGTCGGCCCCGTCATCGTCCCGGGAAACCTGGAAGGTCACTGAGCTGCTCACGGTGAAGGTTTTACCGTTGGGATCCTCCTGGACGCGGGTTGGTTCCCCTGGAGTGCAGAACAGACACGCACACGCGCACACACGGGCGCAGAGTGAGCCCTAACGCACAGATACAGTGTGGGCCCCACGGCAGAAGTACGGATGGTGAGTCTCAACTTAGACACACTTAGAGAGTTGTGAAATGGTTATGGACACACAGGGAGAACGTAGCCCTAACACACACATACACACACACGAGTGTGCACGGAATATCTGTCCTTCTCCTTCTGAGGACGTGCACATACACAGACACGGAGACACGCCCGCCTCTCTTCCTCCCCCACCCGGCCACCTCCTCCTGAACCCCAAAGCAGGGGGGTCTTACCATGGAGCTCTTGGTCACCTTTCCTCCAGGTCAGCTGGGCTGCAGGCTTGCTTCCAGAAGACTGACAGTTTAGGGTGGTTGTTTCTTTTTCCCGTAATGATGACTTATAGCCAGAGATTATGGGCTTCTGCGGGATTCCTGCCATGGAGCGGGAGGGGGGGGATGGCCAAGATAGGAAGGAGAGGCACCCTCAGGTGACCTCAGCTCTCCCTGCAGAGATGGCCTCTCTGAGGGTCAGGATACCTGGGTCCTGCTTTGGTTTAGAGTGGGTAGAAGACTAGAGAAATCATCTTTGTCTTTGACCTCCTCCCTAAGGACCAGTAGGGAAGGTCCGATGCGTGACCTGACACTCCACCGCGCGGCTGGGTGGCTAAAGAATTGGTGGGAAGCTCCAGGGGGGAGAGAAGGAGATGGAAATATAGGACCCGGAGAAGAGCACGTAAGCAGCTGCGGTTACTTGGACATTATAGTCACGCGCAGCAAGCACTTCCCCTGTTTCCCTCCTCTGGTCTTGGGAGGCACGTGGAATGGATGTTAGCATCTGTCTGTCGTAGGTTAGGAGATTCAGGCTCAGAGAGGGTAAGGGGTTTCCCCCAGAGCAAACAGTAAGTAGAGGAAAAAGGGTAAGATAGAACCCAGAGCGCTTTGCATTTGCTTCCGTGGCAAAGGAAGCACGGACTGAACTTCTCCCCGATGCTTGGAGACCTGGCCTGGCCCCTGGCTGCCTCAGGGGCTCACCTAGGAGCTGGGTTTGCCAGGCAGCGTGCTGCGGAGCCCCTGGGGTGGGGAGCCTCACCGAGCACGGTGACGAGGGACTTGGCGGTCCTCACGGGCATGGTAAAGATGGAGCAGGTGTACTCGCCCTCATCCGCCAGCGCCACGTTGCTGATGCTGATGCTGAGCTCGTGCGGAGTAGATCTGACCAGCTGGATCCGATTGTCACGAAGGGCTGGGGAAATTGGCAGAAAGGGGGGCGGGGCTTTCACCGGCACCTGTCATGCTCACCTCCCAGTCCCAGGCTAGCGTCTCGGGGAGAAGGGGTCTAGTGTGGTCGAGGGCAGGGGACACAGCTCCAGAGACGGAGCCGCCTTTTTGTCCCAGCCACTTTGCTGAGCCGCCGGGGACAGCGGCCTCAGGGACGCTCAGAACAGCAGAGTTGGATCTTGTGGGCTTCCTCGTCAAGTCCGTGGGGGCAACACTGACACAGGCTAAATCTTAGGGCTCCTCTGGGGTGTAGGCATGCCGGGACCCTGTAGGACCGTGCACGGCTCAGGTCAGAGCTGGGACGCCGAGATTTCTCTGGAGTCAGTTGAAGAGCCCAGTGTGCTTTCCTGGCGCTCAGCCTCCGGACCGCAGGTGCACCTGCCCCAGCCCACAGTACCCCTGCCCCCCCCACCCCGCCTTCCCCGGAGACAGGAAACTTGGGACACTACCTCTCTTCTCCCCAAAGTAGAGAGTCTGCTGGGCCGGGTTAGACCACTGCAGGGATGAGTCCTCATGATCCTTTACTTGGCACTTGAGCACGACGGTGCCACCAGCCACCACTGTCTCATCGGACGTCCAGGGCTGGCTATCTGCAGGAGCACCAGAGGGTTAGCCTCGTGGGGAAGCCCTGCCCCGCCACCCACTTCTGGGCCAAAGTACCACCTCCTCTAACCCAGACCGTCCAAGGCCCAGGCGTCTGCGTTCTCTGAAGGCGTCGTTGTGGGGCGGGGGGGAAGGAACAGAGGTGGCGGGGAAGGGGAGACAGACCTTATTTCCTCTTGCTTGCAATCCACAGAGAAACAGTCACCTGTCGGATGTTTGCTGAGTGAACGGACAGGGCCACGGCATTTAGAGGAATAGAGGCGCCCAAATCTACACATAGCATTGTGCGCGTCTCTTTCCTGAGAGACGGCACTTTGAAAGCACGCACACGCACCTGCCTTCCAGGCTCTCCCTTCCTGCCTCCGGCTGCAGGTGAGAGGGAGGACAGGAGAGGCGCTTGGGACGAATAACCCCGAAACTAAAAGTGAGGAGGGGCCAAGCCAGCCTCGGGTCCCCCATTCGTTGACATAAGAGGGAGCTGAGAAAACTGTGCAAGAAGTAACAAGAAAGATTCAACAAAACAGAAGAACCGAAACATTTTGGCACAGACTTTGCCACTCCTCCCACGGTAGCTTCCTTGCATCGGTAACTCACATTTCTTCCAGGATCAGGACAACCCGCCTCTCAACACACAAACCCGAATCACCCCCCACCCCGTGTTATTTTAAAGAGTAAAGGATTAAGATTTTCCCTTCCGTGCGATGGCAACGCTTTCTCACCCCTCTCTAGTCAAATTAAACAACAACAGAAAGGACGAATAAGGTATCGGATGGATGGGCCATTTGACTCCCAAATGTGCCTTCTAGTTGGCTTAGCCGGGCCCCCTTCCCGCGGGACACTCGCTTCCTCCTCCACCCACCGTGGTTCCGTATTTCCCTCGGCGTGGATTCTGCTCCCAGGGTCGATTCCCTCGTCTCCGGGACTTTCTGTGACCCCCCATGGCAGTGACCCCCACAGAACTAAAATAAACAACGCCTTCCAGCTCTGATTCCCAAGCCTCTGTAGCATCTCTTCTGTGGCACTCACCTAGTGAACCAGCACCATTCTTCTCTGACTAGGAGGCCAAGAGACTTACTTCCTCCAGTCCCTAACTGAGTAATTTTAAACAATCCCCATGTTCCCTACGGCTCTGACCTTACCCCTGCCCTGTCTGGCTGGTATTCCTTTCTTTTTTGGCTACCGGAGCTCCATTTCCAAGAAATGCATAATGAATGCTCCTCGCAGAGAAGGGGCCCCTGAGGAGTCAAGGTGGCCTGTGCTGGGGTTGACAACAGGAATCCTGCTCCAGGGGGGGCTGTCTACACACGGGAGCACAAAGTCTGGCCGCTGGTTTTCGTGTTTGGAATCATAACGGGACCGAGGGGGATCTTATGGGATCACGGAATCCGATTCCCTCATTTTACGGATGTAGACAATGAGGCAATGGAGGTGGGGTGATTGCCTACGATCATTCTAGAATCAGTGATTCCAGGTGGGACTGGAACTCGGTCTGACTCTCTCAGTGCAAGTGGCCTTTCCGTTGGAATGCTCCTCCAGTAACCACCTAACTTGAATCTTAAAACTACGATTTTTAAGATTAGTGAGCCAGAGACGGAGCTGGCGGAGTAAACTGGGACGTGATTTATCCCTGAAATATCTGAACGAAAAGGGCTGGGAGACCTTTCATTTACTGCCAGCCATATACCAAGTGTTGACGTGTAATCCTGTTCTCCCTGGGTCCCTTTGAAGAATTCTACCTCAGTTGTGTCTTCCAGAACCTGTTTGTCCTGAGTAATACACGCCTCCTGGCGTCATTTTACTTCTGGAAAAAGGTGTAGAGATGCAGAGGTCTCTGTACTGGAGTCAGGGAAGAGGCGTAGGCGCGAGAGGGGTCGGTGGTGTGGAACTAGAGCTAAAATGTCAGATGGAGGGGAGAAGGCGCTGTGCGGTAATGAGGGGAGTGGGGACAGAGGGCAGAGGCAGCACGAGTGGGAGATGATGTGAGGATGTGGCGGGGGGAACCGAGGGACATCGTCACGAGGGGCCTGGATTCTCACCTTGACTGGCCAGCAGGTCAGGGCTGCTCCAGACTGTGGAGCTGATTGCCTCGCCGAGTGGAGCCAGAGTTCCCAGCTCCAAATCCTGCTCCTGCCAGTAGCCTGGGGAGAGAATCTCCATCAAGGATGAGCCCTACATACTGGCTGCTGCCCTCGGGACACTTTGGTTGCTGGGGGTGGGGAGAGGACAGGCCCCTCTGGAAAGCGGGCTCTCCCCGGGATCCCTTCTGAGGAAGCCAGTGAGGTCTTCCTCCGGGAGGCGGGGCACTTGCAAGGAGGGTGCTAAGGGTCACCAGTCAGCCATATAATGTCAGAGCCCAAGGAGATCTGAAAGATCCTCTGGTCCGGTTCTCCCACTCTGCAGATGAGGGCAATGGAGCCTACAGCGGTGAAAAGTCACTCGGTGAGGGCCATGCCAGCAAATGAAAGTCTGTTCCTTCCTTAGCCGGGATTCTTTCTGCTACACCATGTCATGTACTAAAATAACAGCAGGTTTAATAATCAGGAAATACTTTCACCCTTCATCCTTTTAATAAACCTGTGAAACACACCCGCTGGTCTTATCATTCCTGTAACGCAGCGCGGACGCAGAGTGCAGTGATTTGCCCAAGGTCACACGAGCCGAAGGACACAGACTGGAAATGAAATGCCGGATCCCAAGCCCAAAGCTCGGTTACTTTCCAGCTGAGGCCCCTCCCAGTGCAGACGGGGCCGCGCTGGGCTGGAGGCCGCCACCTGCGGTATCAGGGGCGCCCCTCGCGGTGTTCCTCCCGCCCCGCCCCCTGCCCGCTGGGTCTCCCGGACCCTGCTCCCTGCCCGCCCCGGCACAAACCCCAGGGCCCGAGTCACCGCCTCTCTTCCCGGCCGGCGGCCCTTGGACCCGCCGCACGAGCGCTGCACAGAGCCCGCGGGGCCTGCGTCCCCGGCGCCGCCTGAAGAGGCGGAGGGACAAAGGAACCCGCCACGCGAATCGGACCCGAGTCTCCCGCCACAAGCCACAAGCAGCCAATCAGGGACGCAAAGCGCGGTGACGTCATCGGCTGCCGAGCAGAGTCGGGAGCGGCGGCGCGTCCCGGGCCGGGAGTCGCGGGAACTTCTCGGGCGGCGCGGGCGCCCGGCCACCAGACGGGGCACCGCAGCCCGGGGATGCGGGGCGGGGGTGGGGGCCCAGCCCGAGAAAGAGGCCTGAAGAAAGGGGACAGGACGAGGTGGGGAACTGCGAGGTCCGAAGGAAAGGGGAGAAGGGACTGGGGCGGGAGGAGGAGGAGGGGAGGGGAGGGAAGGGGAGGCTAGGGGGAGAAACTGGGCTAGGACCCCGAGAGAGAGCTTCAGAGGGTCACCGCCGGCCTCCCTGGACCCCACACACATCCTCCAGGAGATTTGAGAAAAGACTCTCCTCCAGCAGGGGAAGCGTTCAGGATTGGGAGGGGGAAGTACAGAAGACAGGAAACCGGGGACCCTTAGCGAGAAGCAGGCAGCAAAGGGGGCGCGCGAAGTGCTGGTGAAGAGAGGCTAGATGGCTGAGGGTGCCTGAAGGAGAGGTGGCCGCTCAGGGGCCCTGAGAAGCAGCAGCGACTCCGCCGCCTTGCGTGGACATCGAGGCTGCAGGCACCCTGACGCTGGTGAGTGTTGCCTCTTTATTTTCCAGGTTGCGTGTTTGGGGGCGCGTGGACACACGGTGGAGAGCCAGACTGGCTGCACTAAAGCTTGGGATGGTGGAGTGGATTGGGAGAAGCCGGGGAGGGCTCAGTGCTCAGCCCCCCCAGGACCGGTTCTCTGGGCACAAAGGAAGTGCTAGCTACTCTGCGCACGTGAACGGGGGCAGGTGGGGGGGGGGCGCATAGCCATCTCCTACTTTGGCACAGGACCTTCAGTCTGCAGGATGGGTCTTCAGCCCCGAGTTCATTTAATGTCAAAACAACCCTGAGGCCCAGGCAACTCGACAGAATCGCTTCGTAGAGAGGAGGTCTTGAGGGATCCGGGGACTGGATCAGCACACCCCTCAAGAATGCTCTGCCTCCCTTGGGGCTCTCAAAGCCTTTTCAACAGCTCTCTTTTCTTCGTGTGGCATTTCCACGCATTGTGTTGCCGTCACTTGTTTACCTATCAGGCTAAACCTGGTCTAAACTTCCAGCTGGTTAACAGCTGGGGCCCGACCCACCGACCCACCGACCTTATTCACCTTTGTGTCTTCAGCTCTTAGTGACCTTAGGCCTCTCAGCGCCTTCGATGGGCTCTGGCCTAGTGGCTCATCTGTCACTCCTGGGGCTGTGCTCCGCTGTTCCCCCTCAGGCAGAAGAGGGGCTGCCCACAGTGTGGACTCAGTCCCCACTCCGCATTCCTTCTTTCGTCTGTACTCTCTGGCTGCCTTCTCCTCAGTTGCTTTTCTCCCTGCATATATTTTTCTCATCTCTCCCCTCCTCCTACATTTTGCCGGCATCTTCTTTCTCCCCTGTATAGGATGAACACCTGAAGTGGTCAGGTGGGGCATTCAGAGCAGACTCCATTGTTCAGGTGAGGGGACTGATCACTAAAAGGAATAGTCTCCGATAAATGGCATCTATCATCCAGATGTCCGTGGAATTCACTCCAGTCTGGTTTGTAGCGTGTTTTAAGAACTTGATGGAGAGCTGTTTTAGGTGTTTTGTCTTGTCTTGTCTTTTTTCTTTTCTTTTCTTTTCTTTTCTTTTCTTTTCTTTTCTTTTTTCTTTTCTTTCCCTGCTGGGATGATATTTCTCCCTCTAATTCTGAAAGGGACTTATGATCTCATGTCTCCTCTTGAAACCTATCGGGTGGTATGCCTGAAAGTTTTCTCACTGGGTTTATAAGATTGTACACCTGTAATGATAAATTCTGAATGGCCACTCTCCCGGCAGTGGACGAGCGATTGCAATGCTATTAACAGAAACATGGGTAACTAGCAGAAGTTATGACCTGGGCTGCGCAAGTCTTGGGCCTCTGGGTTCAGACTGTGCCGGCCATTTATGACATCAGCATAAATTCCTCCAATGGACTCCCGACTGGAAGGCAGAACTCTGGAGCCCTCTGAAAGGGTGGCATGGCCTTTGCAGTGGAATTTGCGAACGTTCTGCTCAGGCAGGGTCATTGGAAGGAAATGCAGACCCTGGACCACAGAGCCACCAGTGAGGGGCGCCCAGGCTCCTCGCAGGGAAAAGCAGTGAGGAGAATTCCAGCCAAATGTGCCTTATTGTTTTCCTGCTTACAAGCCTTCCCGTTGTCTGCAGGTCACATCCAGATGTGTTAGCCTGGCCTTCAAGATCCTGGACAGTCTGATGTGACCATGCCCTTCAGCTTTGTCTTTCCTTTACCCCACCCGTATCCCAGACATGATGCCATTCTGAGGTCTTTCTAGAAACCCTTGGCTTTCCTGCCTACATTCCTTTCTTGCCATAGCCCTGCTGATAATGCTCCCCACCCTTCCTTGCGTTAAGCTCTTCCCGTGCTTAAAACCTACTCTGTGTGGCATCTCCTTTGAGAAGTCTTCCCTGATTGTCCCAGATGGAAACACTTTCTGGTTCCTCTGACTTACAACACTTTATGTACTCGTCTTAAATTATGCATCACTCTGTGTTGTGCTCCAAGTTTGGCTTCCCTCTTAAGTGATAAAGATTCTGCAGGTAGGGTTGACATCCGTTCGTCTCTGCGTTCAGAACTGCCCCTAATGCAGCATGCTGCACATAGAAGGTGCTTAATAAATACATCGTTACTAAATGAATCAGAGGTGATTGGCATCTTCTATTGTAAGAACTAGGCTCAACATCTGCCAGTGGAGAGGAAACAGAAAAACCAAACAGGGTAGGAAGAAACAGGACAAGGAAGAGGGTGGATCATCCAGAGGCTGAAGCCCTAGAAAACTTTAATGTGCTCTGGGGCGAATCGATATTTACTGATCACCTTGTGTGTTTCAAGATCCAAGTTAGGGCTCTATATTCATTATCCAGAACAACCCTTTTAACAGGTGTTATTATGCACATGTGAAGGATGAGTTGACTAAGACTCGAAAAGTTCAGTAACTCGTCCATATGATGGAGCCGGAGAGCGTGGGGATGGGATGGCTGTCCACCTTAGACCCCTCCGACTGCAAAGCCCAGACTCTCTGCACAGCTTTGCTGCACCACCGCCCTCTGCAGAAGCGTGCATTTCGCGTGTGTGGTCCTGGTGGTGCAGGAGTTATGGGGTCAAGGTTCCTTTCTGCCACCGCTGGCCAGGGGCGGGTCACCTAAGCAGTATTCACACTGCTCGCCTGCGATCGAACAGAATAAGTGTAGCGAGATGGGCACGGACGCTTGTGTGGTGATAGGATGATTTGTGCCCACTGAATGTCATTGTTAATCGGGTTTCTTCATGTGTCTTCATCTATACCTCTGGGGGATCCTTCATTCACCCCTAAGAGCCTTACAACGGGGGACTTCTCAGTTAACCCAGCAGCAGATGTGTTTAGTTAAAGCTAACGGAATCCCCTCACGTTTTCCTAGCAGTCTGATGTCTGGGCTGAAGACAAAAAGAGTGTCTTGTTTGCCCTCAGTTGCCTTGGGGGTTCCTTAATTCTTGGTTTATTTACCCAAGCGTTCCAGTATCTTTAGGACTCGTGGTATTTTAAAGGACAAAGTAGCCCTTTCATCCCCCCCTCCATGTCCTTCTGATTGATTGTTCCCATTAAGAGCCGCCGAGGCGGCTGTTGGAGACTTACTGATATGCCCTTGAAAACACCCGTGACTCGTGTTGTGCTCATAGCACATGCCTCGCATATAGTAAGTGCTCAAGAAATATTTGTTGAATAAATAGACGAGCGACACGAATGAATGAAAACATAGCGTGTCTCCACTCTAAGTGATGCTGGGAGGGAAGTCTTTGAAAAGGTGCCAGCGTAGCTACCCCCTGATTGCTTGGTTCATGTCTCCCCAGCACGTCTGCTGTGGGAACCTACGGTGCATTGCCCTTTGGCCTGTGACATGGTCACAGGTGCACGTGCGGGGTGCTGGGACAGGGACGGAGCTCTCTCGTGTGACCGCTGCTGGCCTTGCTGGTGCCTGGGTCCAGAGCTCCACTTCCCTGATGAGAGAAAGCCAGCTCCCCGAGTAGGAGTTGATGATGGTGATGGTGATGATGATGGTGATGGTGACTCAGCATTTCTGTAACTCCAGAGTTAAAAATACTCTGCGTCCCAGCCTACTTGTTATTCCTCACGACTACCATGACAGGTGGGTGGAGGAGTGTTATCTCCAAGGGAAAAACACGCTGGGGGCTGTGGCCCAAAATACTGAGGGGACCCACTTTTAGGATCGTTTTCCTACACCCTTCGCTGCCCCCCACCGCCCCCTCCTCCCCCCCGGGCCGGGTGATCTTGCTCTCATTCGTCCCTGACCTGAGCTACTTGGTGAATCCCTGTGTACATTTGGTTCACACGCAGAAGAGAACGGGCGTGGCCAAATCACGGAACTCGGCCCCTGGAGCTTTTCTCTTTGCCCAGAGCCACGTTTTCCTTAACTGTGAGCGTCTGATTCTGCACTGGGAGGACGGCGGGCCAATCCCGGCGGAGCCCTGACTTAGGTGCTCACTCCAAGATCTGGGGAGCGTCACTTTCGAACACGATACCCTGATCAGACAAGGCACTCTTTTCGTTCTTAACTTTTACTCGACTCGCAAGTTGCTCTCGCGGCTGCTGGGGATTCTGCTCTCTCGCTTCTGCCTTCCATCCCTTTCTAACTGTCCTGCCCCGAGTGTGCCCCGAGTGTGCCACGAGCGTGCCACGGCGCAGTCGGGCAGAAGCTGGGGCCGCAAGCGGTGGGAGTTACTCTGTCAATTGGGACTGTCTGTCTTTCCAGGTGTATTTCCTGCTCGTTCTGTTGCTCCTTGGGGAGGGGCCTCTGGCCCCTCACAGGCTGCAGGATCTCCTGAGGGGTGTCCCAGCTCAGCTCACATGTGCTGGAGCTCAGGCTTGCTTCAGAGCTTCAGAGCTCGGCCCCGCTGCAGCGACCCGCGGCCTCCCTCACCTAGGCCTTCCCTCCACCCTCTCTCTGGCTGGGCCCCTGGGACCTCTCTCCTTGTTGCCTCCCTCCGTACTTTCTGTTGCTGTCTGGCTTTTCCTCCTGGAGCCTTGTTTATCTCCGTTCCCACTGGCTCCTGGCAGCCTCCCGGGCCTGGAAGGCACTATTCTCTCAGCTTTGCTTTACTGTCCCGGGAGGCACGCGGGATCTGTGTGAAAATAGATGGTAACTAGAGGTGGGGAACAGAGCCTTCACTAGAAGTGGGGCCTGTCGGGCTGATTTGCCCCGTGGCTTGGTGAAGCGTGGCCACGAGGTTCAGACATACAGAACCAGGAATCCTGCACTATTGGATAATCCAAGAGATTCGGGCTTGGAAGGGGCTGATCCAGGCTCCAGTAGGTTTATTGCTGAATGTTGGCAGATAGATGCCTTTTGGTTCATTCCTAACCAGGTCGTTGAAAATGAAAGGCTTTTGTTTCCTGGGCTTGGAATGGTGTGTGGCTAAGCTTTTCCAGGCTGAATGAGGAGGAGGGAATCTTTGGGTTAGTTGGCTAGCTGGCCTGCGGTGGGCGTAAGGGTGGGGTTAAAACAAAAAGCTTATCTGTGTGTTAACCCTCTTTTCACTAAAACCAAAAAAGCCCCCCAAAAGAAACAAACAAAACCCCACCCCAAACAAATTTAGTTATTCCAAATGTTTTGCTGTATCCGAATGTTAGAAAAAAAGTAGCGAGCTTCGATATGTCATGAATAAATATATTTTGTCTATTTCCGAAAACCCAGCCATCAATTTGCATGTCTGGTCATTTTCTACTGACCCCTAATGGCCAGAGGTGGGTAATCCTAAGATCTTTTTGATTCCATCAGACGGAGGACGGAACTGATATCCTTTCTGATTCCCTACTGCCACACTTCAGTTATTCCTCTCCTCCTTCTGTTATGCCTAATTTTCCCCCAAATATTTCCCCTCTATCATTCTTAGAAGCATAGACTTTTATAGCCAATAAGAATGCGAGGTAGCATCCAGGGCAAATCTCATTTTTTAAATGTCTATTTATTTTTCAGAGAGAGAAAGAGAGAGAGGGAGGGAGAGAAAGCAAGGGAGGGGCAAAGAGAAGGAGACAGAAGATCCCAAGAGAGCTCGACACTGACAGCAGAGAGCCCGATGTGGGGCTTGAACCCACGAACTGTGAGATCATGATCTGAGCTGAAGTCAGATACTTAACTGACTGAGCCACCCAGGTGCCCCGCAAATCTCATTTTAAAGAAGAAAAATCAGGGACACTTCAATGGGTTGAGCGTCTGACTCTTGATTTCGGCTCAGGTCATGATCTCACGGTATGTGAGACCCAGCCCCACGTTGAAATCTGCCCTGACAGCGGGGAGCCTGCTTGGGATTCTTTCTCTCTGTCCTCCTCTCTCTGCTCTTCCCCCACCCTCTCTCTCTCAAAATAAATAAATAAACTTAAAAAGAAATAAAGAAGGAAAACCACGGCTCAGAGAGGTTAGGGAACTCGTGCAAGGTCACACAGGCAGTGTCTGGGAGCCGTGGTTAGAAGCCCATCTCCCGTGGTTCCTGTCATTTGATAGCAGCCTTATGGGCCAATGAATTCAGAGGTTAAGTTGTCAGCTAGTATGATTTTACTTTCAGTGACATATACCCCGCACCCCCCGCTCCCCAGGGCTCTGTGTATTGCAGTGAGGCCCCCCAGGACTCCAGACCTCAAGGGAGGGAAATGCTCCTAAGTGCCAGGCAGGTTAGAGGCGGAGTGAGGTGGGGTGGGGGCTCCTGCAGCTGTGAAGAAGGGCGTCTTCACAGACTCAGGGCCTGACTGGCCGCTTCCGGCTCTCACAAAAGAGGACAGCAAGGGGCAGAAGGCACTGCCATGCCCGGAGCTATTAAAAAGGCTGACTGAGGACAGGCTGTGTGCGCATGCGTGTGCTGGCATCTGGTGGGGCCGGCTGCGGGATGCTGAGCTGACCGTGCGGAGGGAACCGGCTCCAAGAGAGGAGAAAGCAGAGGAGCGTGTCCTATTCTGGAGCTGAGGAGAGAGAATAATCTGGAGGCAGAAGTGGGCTTGTGGTAGGCTGAGGGGGCCCCTCAGAGGCTTAGTTAAGATTCCGAGGAGCGGAGACTGAGAAGTGGGTGGCAGAGAAGGAGGTGGGGACAGCTGTTGCTTTGATTTGCTATTGAGTCAGTGTTCTCGGTGCATTAGCACTGGGAGGGAGCCCTGGGCTGGCCCCCAACCAAAACAAGCCCCTCTGTAGCCAATACTGTGTTGTAGCAAGAACTGCAGTTGGGAGACAGAGAGGAAGGGGATCTGATCCCCAAAGAGCCCCTTCCCAGCCTTAGCTCTTGTCCTTCCGGGACTAGGCTGTGTTCTCTGGACAAGCGTCTAGTGTTCTGCACTAAGAGGCTGGGAGGGGATGGGGCAGAGCAAAGAGGATGGCTCAGGAAGAGCTTGGGGGAGAGTGGCCGGGGTCTGTGCAGGGGGCCGGGGTCTGTGTAGCTCGGAAGGCGGGGCATGACATCATTCCCGTGGATGGTAGCTCTGAGCCGTTTTCGGAGCGCCCTTTGACCCCACCTCCTCATTCCCGCTCACACACACAGACATCAGGACAGGTGCGACCCGGGGTCTGCATGCTAATGCAGCAGTCAGGAAGCCGGACTTGGTCTGAACTCTTACACGTCCCCCTGAACCAAGCGCAGACACTTCACGCTCCTTCCCTAAATTTACCTTGCTGGCGTAGAACTGGGAAACATTCTCCCATCTTAGAAAATGCTTGGGAAAGGAAATGTAACAGAGGCAGTGTGGGGTAAGTGAAGGCAGAATTCTGTCTAGCTCATGGGAAAATATGTTTACGGGAAGGTAAGGGGCTTTCCCGTAAACTGGGAAGGGGCAAAGTAGGGCAGGGGCGTGGGGGAGAAAGAGTGGGCGCCCTGGGGAGGAGAGACCGCAGTCCCGGCCGCAGACCCTCTGTGCCTGCTCAAGGGCGTGGATGGACCCCCTTTCTCAACAGGCTCAACTTACTTATCTGCTTTGCTCGTTATGTCCTACTTTAGATATTTCAGGCTGATGGCTTGGTGTGTGTGGGGGGAAACAATGCTGTGAAAAAGTTTAATTTGTTAGAAGTCAGGCAAGAAAGGATTCATCTCTGCTGGATCTGGTTTTACGGACTTGTTTTTACCGTTTCCCTTCACTGGGTGATCAGAGTCGAGGTGTGGATGGCAGGTTCAGGGCAGCGGTGAGGAGCGTGACATAAAGAAAACCGTGCTCTGCACCACACGCCTACACCGCTCCAGCCCCCTCCCTCATCCTAACAGATTTAGTCTCTTCCCTTTCCCGTTTCTCACCTAAAAAATGTATTTTCCAGAGGGTGGCACATTGTCCGATTAGCCTTACTTTGTGCCTTCCTGGGGGATTCTAACACTTCTGTGAAACAGACACTTTCTTCTGAGTCTGCAGACCTCACAGTCCCCAGAATGGGGACCCACCGATCTCCTGTTCTTTTCTTAAGCCTTCACTGAGTATCTTCTCTCTGACGAGGGTATGTACTCAACTTTGTTCTCCAAGATGTGTATACATCCCAACCTAGTTACCCTCTTTCTCATTCAGCCTGTGCCCCTCAACACACATGACAGGCTACAGCTTTCACTATTCATATCTGTTTTTATTTTTTTTTTTCTGACACAAATACACAGCCTTTCTTATGACCCAGATACAGAGCCCTTTTCACAAGCCCATTATTAGTCAGAACCCCTGACTTCCAGAAAACCATATGGCTTAAACTCAGAGATTCTCCCCAAAGCAGAATTCAAGCTCCCTCTTCTGCTCAGACTCCCCAGGAGAGGGACAGAATCCTTTTCTCCCCAGGGCTGAGGCTCAGGCCATCTGTCACTGACACTGGACTCCAGGGCTTGGAAACCAGAAGAGAGTTGGCATGAAGCAGCCGTGGAGGATGAGAATATGTGAGGCCCAGGGGCTTAGTGGTGGTGGTTTTTATATTTGTTTGAGATGATAGGATAGGGATGAGAGGAGAAAACATATAATACATCTTTGGAAAGATTTCATCATCTTGAGGAATTAGAGTAAGAGTAAGAATGAGTACAATTGTCCTGTCATTTTTGCATTTGCCGAAGGACAAATGATTAGGAGCAGATGGCCAAACTGGCCCATCGTTTCATAATAACAGGAGAACTTGGCCCTGGGCTCTTCAGAGGTTGATCTAGGCCATGCTAAGTCTCAGGTTACTTGTCACCGATGTATTTATTAGAGTCTTGCTGGGTTTCTAAGAAGTCTCAGGTATTTAAGTCAGAGACTCAAGAAACCTGTTCACCCTCTGGAGCTTTTGTACCCTGTCTGAGGGTTTGGCTGGAATTCTAGAGTCAGGATTGGAAGCAAAGAATCTGGGCAACACAAGAAGACAAATAAATGTAGGAAGCTAGGATCTGCATATTCACAAGGAAATCTGGCATTGGAAGTACTCATTCTCCAGCCTGCCTTGCTAATATCCGGGATTACATGAAGGAAGTACAGAGCTAGGTAGTGGTTAGCTTGGAGATGAATGGCTGAGATAGCAGCCTTCATTTCTTTTTCTTTTTTTCCCTAGGGCAAGGTGATGCTTCTGACCCTTCTGACCCTGAACTGGAAGTAGATGAGCCAAAGGTGCTTATAATTAGCAATCAATACACAATTAGTGCAGGTCTAGCTGGGGTAAGGGAAAATAAACCCTTAGAGAAGACTACGTTTTAGTTCCTTGTATTATTTAGCTTCTTATCATTCTCCTGGAGATCTCCAGGAGACAGAGAGATGAGAGGGTTAAGGAATCCCAGAGGTAAGAGCTCACGTAGAAGAATGATACGCATTTTGAAACAAAATGTTGGAAGACCTGCGTTAGAATCCTTTCTGAAACACGTCTGCTGTTCATGAGAACAGGGGGCTCAGGGAGAAGAGTAGATAGGAGATACTCCAGCTGTTACTGTAACCCAAAGTCTGTCTTCCTGAAGGCTCGCTCATGGAGATAAATCACTTCCATTACCTGTCCTTGAGGAATGAAGTTTCTCCTTGTTTCACAGGAGGAAATGGAAGAAGGGCCCTGGAGATTCATCTTGGAAGCCTGCCCCCCAACTGGATTCTGCTGGAGGTCATTCACAAGTGTTAACTCTTATACGAACTATGACTAAGAAATTGATACGGGGAAATCAACATTTAGGGGAAGATCAGCGTGTGTAGTTCTGATGTTATTGGAGGAACAGGCTATCTAGTCTCAGACTGGCAGGGGCTGAGCATTCTCGGCTCCTTGCCGCATTTGACGTCATCAGCTTATTGGCAGATACCCCGAAAGAGTAGCAGAGTCCAGTTTAAAGATGCGCTTCCTGAGATTCGGCCAAGGACTTGGACTCTGGGGTAGGATGGTTGTATTTAAAGCCATTTAGTTCTGTACAAGATGGTTGTAAAGATGGGGGGCGTGAGTCAGGGTTTTGATATTTGTTTCCGATGTGTCTCATATATTAAAGTCCTCTGTTATCTACTCAGATAACCCATGAGTGTGTATTATCTTTATATTTACTGCTAAGGTTGAAGGAAAAGAGAACATTAGCACCATGAAAGGACAGTTTGTGTTGGTCATCAGGCTAAGAAGGGCGTACTTAACAAATTGAGTAGGGCTCATTTTGCATTCCACATTTATAGGGTATATGTGGTACACCAGATTATGAGCAATACCATGTCAATCTCAAACATAACTATGTGTAGTTCTGTTTTTAATTTGTGACTCCATTTATGGCGGAACATCCAGTTCTTCAGAGGCCATCTGAGGTCACTGTAGGCCCTGGTCTCCTGAGCATTTCAAACAGCACATCTTCTCAACCTCAGTATTACTTGCTCGTTCTGTCCCCTTCCTACAGCTGTATAGATGGTTGTGAGGACCTTTCATATCTATATCTCAAGGCTTGTTCCCCTCTTTCTAGTCAAGCAGGTCAGGGATCATAGCCAGGTTCACGTGTGTGCTCCTGGTGGGGGAGGGAAGGAGCTGCACCTTAGAGAGTGGAGATCATGATGGGTGGAGGGAGAGCAGGACCACGGAGAGCAGCAAGAAGGGCCTGGGGTGGCTTGTGGGGGGTTAGCACCATGGAGAGCTCAAAGCTCCAGTTTGTTCTGCAAAGAGCAGGGGAACAGGGATCCTGGGTTAAGGCACTAGCTCTCCAGGAGTCAAACTGAAAGAACAGACATCAGGACTACTGTTAGGATCATGCTATACCCATCACTTGCTCTAAAAGGCCTCCTTAAGTGCTTTGTTTGAACCTGTCACATATACACCCAAAATTATATAAACAGTGAAGACTGCCACGAGGCTGAGTTTGTCAACATGTACCTTAGTAATTACGACAATTACATAGGTATTAGTGGTGGTGGAGGGGGTTTTCATTTGCTTTAACCAGTATCTCTTCTAATTAGGGAAATAGTGCCACAAAGTCTGTGTCTCCTCAGAGACACTAGGGCATGAGAAAATCAAAGTGTGCTTATCACCAGATGGGGTATGAGGTGTATCAAAGTCAGTGTGCCTTGAAGCACCCACAATTGCTGTGAATAGTCCAGTCTTCATCGTGCATGGAAAAGAGGGGTGGATCAGTCCTCTTAAGAAGGCATTTGTCGTTGGGACATTTGGTCAGTCTCTTCACACTTAGAGGAATTTTGGTAAAGGGGCAAATGGTTCTCTCTTCAGTACTTGTTCCTTCAATGAAGAATATGTAGCTTTACTAAGCCTCTATTTTGCAAAAATCTCAACGGTTTCATGTGTTCAAGACTCTGGAAATCTTGGTTTCTCAGGGCTAGTTATAACAGGATTGGGTTGGGTTTTTCTCGGGTTATAGGAACACTGAACATCAGCTGGTTCTGACTTTGTAAAGACTCATCACTACTGCTGATCCTAGAGGAGGAGGCTGGCCTTTGGCTCTGAGACTTATTCTTTTTTTTTGCTTTACAGTTACATATGGAGTGTTTATTGTTAATTTGATGGAGTTTTTAGAGACCCGAATCTTTCTCTGATGGCTTGCCTCTCCAGGCTCTTTTTCTGATGGTCTGTTTCTCTTGATCGCTCATAAGCATTCCCATGGGGATTGCTATTGTCAGAGTTTATGGATAGACCTTTAGGACATGACTTCATCCAGGAAACAAAATGTTCCAGTATATGGGCCTATAGCCAATGGTGAATCAGGAAATGCTAAATTTTAACATGAGGGATGGAAGGCGAAGATACAATTACCCAAACTTTCTAACGCCCTGGGGATTTTTCACTCAGTAGTCAGTAAGGAGGTAGTCCAGGCCACCAGTTGCTTTCCTGGAGAATCTGGAACCCAGGTTACTGTCCTTGGGTGACATTCTGTTACTCAGAAGCAGATGACAAAACAGAGATTGTAGAGCCAGGGTGCAGTCTACCGGAGCAGGAAACAACAAAGAATGTGACTACTCACAGCCCCCCAGGGCTCTCTGGCGATGACTATGAAGATATTATTCCTAGCATATGACTTAAGGAAGGACAAGCAGCCTTTGGTCCCGTTCTGCATATCATGTGGACTCCAAGCAAGGTGTATGAGCAAGGAGTCCCCAAATCAAATCTAGGGGTTTACAGAGCAATCACACAGCTACCCAGTCTGCTGTTTCAAAGTGACCAGAACACCAAAAAGATGCCATCTGTGGAATTTTATGGCTGCAGAACTGTGAGTCACTCTCCAACTGAGCAGGGAATATCTCCAACAAGGCACTCTTGAAATTAGACTTGGGTCTCCAGTCTTCCTCAGTTGGGAGAGGAAGGAGAGAGAGAGAGAGAGAGAGGGAGAGAGAGAGCCTGAGGCCAGCGAGCTGGCTCCCTTGCTGTCAGGTTAGAGCGGAGGACCCCAGGCTGGGTGTGGCAGAGCCCCAGGGCATAGGGATTTTAGGCAGTGTTCGTGGTGGGGGGGTGCAGGGAGAAGGGTGAAAGGGCTACAGGTTTGTCTTCTGTCTTCCAGCAAGAGTAATTCTCCTTTGGTCTGGTTTACTTGTGTGATGAAGGAATTTCACATCTTTAAAAATAAAAGTGAGAAAACCACTGTCCTGGAAGGAACCCCGTAAAACAGTAGTGCTGCTTGGCCCCAGAGAGAGCTCAGGCTCAGGGCAGAGTTCTGGGTGTGGCTCTGGGTAGCCAGTGAGTGAGCCACAGCTTGGGGCCCTGGTCAGATAGACTGGTTCTGCGTGGAGTTAGCTAAGTTCTGCTGTACCGGGGTCTCTCTGAAGGCCTCAACTTCTCTGTGCCGGGAAGAGCACATCTGTCCTTCCCAAGGGCTAGAGTTGCAACCAGGAAGAGCATGGGGACAGAACGGTTACAGCTGCAAGAAGGAAGAAGCAGGATGGTACAGGCCTGCCAGGCAGACCCGTGGGCAGCTCTAGAGTGAACGCCTGCTGGACTTCTTGGCACATTGGGCATGAGCTCTCCGCTGGGCACCTGGCCAGGGGGCCGAAGAATGGATGGCAGTGGACGGAAGGTCATTGGAAAGGGAAAGATATTCATGTATGGGGCAGTGCGGGACAAGGTTGAATTGCTATGAGCTGAAGCAAAGCAGGCTGTCCACCCATCGGCTCTGTGCTAGGTCAACCCACAGGGTGCTGGAAATAAGTTGACAAGGAAGAACCCAAGGAAGGCTGTGCACAGTGTTGAATGTTGAGCTTACCAGAGCTCAGCACAGGACACATGAAGTTCACAGGTGTCGTATCCAGCAAACCTGGAATTGCCAGCCTCTACCGGTGCTAGTGGAGGAATGTGAGAAGGAAGGAGCAGGTGGGAAACCGAATGTCCAAAGTGGCCCTGGGCCTCTAGCCACAGCATGCACGGTCAGGTTCAGAGATCGTCTGCTGCTCTTCTGTAGCTTCTCAGTCCCTGTTCAGCTTTAGGAACCCTAAAAACCTGATGCTGTACCCTAGGGAGCTATATACCCCAGCCGCACATGAGGTCTGTTTTCTTTCTGCATAGAAAGAGCCACTCCATACACACCCTTGACTACTCAGACATTAGTGTATTAGGGTATCTTGTCCTTAAACTTTCACACCGCATCTCCTTGTTTGGGGCAAACATTATCCGGGAAGCTATGTACTGCCTGGCTCCCTGCCAGGGGACCCAGGCCACATCAGGGGCACTGGGCACATCTTTGGCGTGACCCTGGTCAGAATGGCCATCCAGACCACCATCCATGGGCATCAAATCTGTACTCCCACCTCCCACATCAGAGCTTCTTAGGCCCTTCTTAGGTTTGGAAACTAAGAGGTGGAATTCATTTAGATAAAGATCGTGTGTGGCTGTGTGTCTTCCACATCAGTAAGTCCTGAGACATTGCACATCAAACAGATGTCCATTATCGAGACAGATAATGCTCTACGAGGAAAATGAGGCTTGATTTGACTGTGCCTCGGGAACAGACCTCCCTCCCCACCCATCCCTGACTTCCCAACCTCTCCTCTGGAAATTCTCCATTCTAAAGTTAGTGCCTTCCCCTCTTCCCCCTCAAGCACTGCTAGGAAGTGTTTATAAATACGAGGACAGAGGATTTCTCTTCCTCTCAACCTTACATCTGGGTGAGGGCTGGGCCCCCAAATTGAGGGCCAAGACGAAATCGTGTGGTTGGTGAAGAAAGACTTGGCTAGGATATAGATTTACTCTGTTCTCCAGTGTTTACATCCTAGAGCTGGAGTGCTCCCAGCTTTCTGGGGTGACTCCTTTCTGTTTAGGTCCCAGCCTGGGGCTGTCAGTCCCCACTGCCCAGCAGGTGCAGTTTGGGTCACACTGTCTATGGTGAACGCAGCTAGCGAGATGAAAAGGCGGGGGCTGCAGCTGGAAGTCAAGGCCTAGAAGAGGATCCTTCTTGGGGCACATACACCCGGAAGCCTGTCCTTGCCGTGCACCCGGCTGGCCCTTGGGACCACCCCCCCTCACCTCCTCAGCCAGTAGGGTCCTCAGTGTGGTCCTCTGGGGAAGGGGGATTCCACCCAGGGGAGGGGCTGCTGTCTCAGTGGTGACTCCCTTCAGGCTGTTGATGGGTACCTGGTGGAAGGAGTCAGCCAGCCCTAGGGAATGGACCCCCAGGGTGCTCACGCTGGCCGAAGCTCCTTTATCATGACCCAGACAGGCCTGAGAGCGGAGGTCAGGGGAGACGGAGTGATTCCTCCAGCACCCAGGCTGCTCGCCTGTTTTCTTCAGATGAAATTCTTTACATCATCCTCCCCAGCTTCAACCCCTCCCCTCTCCACCCCCGCCCCGCCCTGGCCCTGTGCCCATCCCTGCTGGCCACTGGGTCCACAGCCCAGGAGCCGCCTCCCCTTTCTCCTCCCCTGCGGTTCTTTCTGTTTTTCGTTGGCATCTGGCCGGGCATAGCCACCACCCTCCCCCTCACTCTCCCCACATCCCTGTGCTCCGCAGAGGTCCCGTCCCCTCTCCCCCCTACCGCAGCCCAGCCCTCCTCTGACTGGTCTGAGGATGCATTCCGTTAGTCCCTCCACTGCCTGCCCTCCCACCTCCGGGGACCTGAGGCTGCGAGCCGTGGCTCCCTTCCTGGGCTCCCCACAAACTGTCCCCTGCCACCCCATGAGCTGTCAGCAGCCTTTAAGAAAGCTGAGGGGGCCCCCACAGCGCTGACCTACATAGCCGGGTCCTGGGCGGGAGGGGCTCTTCCCCAAGTCCCCTCACCCTGGCCCCGCCTCCCTGCTCCCCCCCACTCTCTCCCTTGTCTCTTACCCTTACAAACCCGAGCAGGCTGGAGTTCCCACCTGGGGCAAAGTGGGCTGGGCGAGCTACCCCACCCCAAATCTGGGAAAATCCATGCTTAGCCCAGGACAGCCTTGGGTTTTCTGGGCATCCTCCTTCCCAAATATCTTGATGCTTCCTTTTGCCCAACCTTCCCCCACCTCGTCCGCTCCTGTCTGGGCTTCTTTTCCCAGCTGCTGCCACCGCTAGGGACACTGCCATCCTGGCACCCCCCCCCCACCCCCCCGCCCTGTGTTGTTGTTTTGCTCCAAGGAGAAGCCCCCCCCCCTTCCTTGCCCACGCCCCCCTCGGCAGCCTCACCCAGGACCCTTCCCTGCCCACTCGGAGCTGCGCCTTGGGTGGGGGCGGGCGGGGGGGGGGCAGCGATGTTTGCATACAGCAGTTGGGGGGGGGGGGGCTGCACCGGCTCCCCAGCCCCTCCAGACATACACAAACCCCGACACACGCCCGGACCGAAACGGCGACAGATCTCACTCCGCCCCCAACACACACTGACACAGACATACACACAGATACTGACACACAAACGCACAGGCAGACACCAACACAGACGCGCACACCCAGACACACGCACACGGACAGCCGCACGGCCAGACCCGGGGCGGCCGCGAGCCGCCCGGGCCCGGTGCACACGCACACGCGAGGCGGACGGCAGGTGCACAGCGGCACGGATGCCCGGACGGACCCGCCCGGCTACAACGGCGGCGGCGGCGGCGGCGGCGGCGGCGACCCGAACCCCCGCTTCCAGACAAAGCCCACAGGCGGCCCCCGCCCCCCCCCCCGCCCCCGCCCCGCCGCGATCGGAGCCCCCGCCCCGGCGCCCCCACCCCCAACTCACCGTCCTGGGAGAGGTTGGCCCCGCCGGGCGCCCCGCAGCTGGCGAGGAGCAGTAGCAGGGGCAGGGCGGAGGGGCCCCCCATGGCGCGTCCCGGCCGGCTCCCCGCTGCGCGCGCTGGCGAGCCTGGGTCCCCGGGGGCAGGGGGCTGGGCAGGCGGTGGGCGACGACGCTGGCCGACCGGGCGCCCCCGAGCCGCTTCGGAGCCCGGGGCCGAGGCGGGGACCGGGAGGGAGCCGGGCGCTGCTGCAGTCGCGGGGATTAAATAGGGCGCTCGGAGCGAACCATTCGGTTGGAGGTGGAGGGGGGGCGGCGGGGGGCTGGGCCGGTCGCGGGGGGGCCAAGCTGCCGCATTCCCCACTCCCCCTGCCTCCCGCACCCCCTCCGCGCCCTCGTGGTGCCTTCCACCTTCTCCCCCGGGAGCTCCGCCAGCCCGGCGCGGGTGGGGAGCCCCGGGAGGGAGCTGGCTCAGCAGTGGGACCCTGCGCGCGCCCCTCTTAGGCTTGGGGCGGAGGGAGGGGAGCCGGGCAGGGCCTTGGGCCAGCTGGCGAGAGCGGCCACTGCAGGCCCGGGCAAGGGCGTGCCCACCGGCCCCGAGATCCTCCCGCCCCGCCCTCCCTCTTTTGGCGACCGGGGATCCCCTATCAACAGCGTGCCCAGCGACATCGACATCTCCCTTTGGGTAGCCAGTTACCCTGACCGTTCTCCCAAACACACACACGTCCCTAGTTCCTCTGACCCGAGAGCCCCTAGTCCTCTGTCCAGCAACAGTGTGCGGCCCCGGGCAATTTCCCTTGAAAGGCTTCTTCCTGCAAACCTCCAGGCCACGGGGATCAGCAGTCCCTCAATCCCCTGTCCAGGAAGTGACTCCCCCTCTGACACCTGATTTCACTTCAGACTCTTGCCCAACCAAGCCATCTACAAAGCAACTCCGGAGGGTCCCCCCTCCCCGCCCCGCTTCATCCTCTCTGTCCTCCCCTTCCTCCCAATATTTGTTCTTTTTTCTTAATCTTTCAGAGGACCGTGCCCTTCCTTCTCAAGTTTTAGTCAGTCAGGTTCCTGGGTGAATGGTCTGCTCTGCAGACCCTCAGGAAGATGCCCCCTTCAGGAGCAGTGCCTCAGTGGCTAGTGTGGCTCTTGTCCCTGAGGCCAATATATAGAATGGGTGGGAGAGGCAGGGGGTTCATGCTTGGTGAAGAGAGTCCCACGTCTCTGGGGTTGGCCGTATTCTTTGTGACCTGAGTGTCTCTGGAAGGGTCTTGGTGCATCTCAGAGAGAGGCCCCTCGAAGTCAGCGTTGCTCAGCCTTAGCGTTGGGGATATTCCTAAATTTTAGACTCTCCGAATCAAAGAGTTTTAGATATATTAGGGTTCTGTAAAAATATTTGGTCCAACCCCTTCTTGTACAGGTGCAGCTGAGGTCCAAGGTGGATTAACTACCCTCCCAAGGCTATACTGCCAGTCATCAGTAGAAAACACAGTGGTGGTTAGGTTAAGGGGCGATAGGATCTCTGAAGCGTCTTCTGGTCCCGTGAGACCATGAGTACGTGTCTTCTAACTCCGATGTCAGTCCCTTTTCTGCACTGGTCACTGTGCCTCACCATGCTAATCCTTAATGTTTGGGTAATCTTTCCTCCTCTCAGATGGGCATTCCCAGCCCTCTGTGATGGACTTAGATGTCTGTCACCTAGTAATTCAAGGACAAGGATGTGGGAAGTGCTTTGTAACTGGTAAAGCTCCATATAAATGTTAGCCGATAACAGAGAGGCCAGTGCATATTCTCTGGGAAGATCCTTCAAGGTGGTCAGAACGCTGCCCCACTGTTTTTCTGTTTCTAGAATCTCTCTGTGATCTGGGGGAAGAGCTGTGCCTGCCTCTTGCGTGTTTCCTGAGTTAGTTAGACTTACTTGCAGAAGTTTGGGGCTATCACGGGCTGTCTGACTTGCTTGCTTTCCTATTTCAGTGACTCCCTGACATCTTAAAAGTCTCTGTGAGATGACGACGGAGAGAGTAGTGTGGTTGAAGCCTGTGCAGACCAGAATGCAAGAGGAGGAGAGGCCAGAAAGGGAGCCTGGCCTTTCAGATGGTGGTGGGAGCAGGTTGGCATGAGTTGAGTCGTAGAGAGAAGGAAAGAGTGGCTGTGTTTTCAGAGAGAATGGGGCTTCAGAGGGAAGGATCAGGCTCTCCTGGTTAAAGGGTCTTGATGGCTAAAGAGTATTATCTTTGCGGCTAGGAGAAGCCTTAGAGATCATCTGGCTGGGCTTAAGAGAGGACAGGTTAGTGTCGCAGGAGTGACAGGGGTGCGGGATGGGGACGGCAGGATAGGGGATTAGTTCCCAAGCGCCTCCAACTAATCGTCTTTTCCATCTGGTTCTCCACCGCGATCCCCGTCTGCCTGTCCTCACTTAATTCTCTAACGGCTGTTGGTCTGGCCCCACCCTCTACCGTAACCGCGTGGGATAAAGACCAAGGGTAGGAAGAGAGCCGTTTTGGAGACGGTATGAAGAGGTAGCGAATGAGAATGCAACCCTCTTTTCCTACTGGCTCTTTTCCCCTTTTCTGCATCATCGGTATCAGTGTGGCAGCACTTTAGGCCCTGGGAATACGAAGCAGTCATTGGCTTTTGGAATCGTAGAATGAAAGAGTGTGAGAATTGTAAGCGACCTTCCAGATTACCTACTTCATGCCCCTTGGTGAACGGATGAGGAAGGGAAGGCCCGGAGAAGTTTAGGGACTTCCTGCATTCACACAGCTGTGCAGAAAAGGGGCTACCCATGTTGGACAGAGGAGGCAGAGAGGGCCCTCGGGGGCCGGAGGAACGAGGAGACTCATGGTCAGTCCTTCCGAGCCATGTACGAATTGAGGAGTTGTTCAGTCCCGTGCGTCTGAGCGGAAGGGTAGTTTCTCCCGCAGATGTGGATGTCTCTGTTGGGAACCACGCCTTGCCTGCAATCATTTTAATGTCCTTTGTGCAATGCATAGCCCCGCAGCTCACAGGCTCCCCTTCACTAGGAGCAGAGTTTCACAGAGCAAGACTGACCTACCAGGACGATCCCCGTCACGTAAATAGGTAAAGTCGAAGTATCCACGCTGGACTGTGATCGTACGGTGACTTTCCACTCGGAGATGCTGTGACACACAACATGCACTTCTAAGAGACTTGCGCAAAGTGTGGAGTGGGTTGTCTGTGGGATTAAAGAGCTGGTCGATACAGCGGACACCGGGGGGGGGGGGGGGGGAGGGGGGGGGGGGGGGGGGGAAGGGGGGTTCTGGCTCCTGGATGCCCCGTCCACTCAGCAATGGCCTGGGGAGCTGGGGGTGTGGAATGTGAGGCTGGACCCGTGCTGGGCTGGCCGCAGCTGCGTGGGCCCCAGACATTCCTTTCCCCACGCTGCTCGCTGCTCGTGCTCCTGCTATGGGATGGGAGGGGGCCTCAGCCGAGTGGGGTGAATACTAGGTACTCACCAAGAGGGGGTGACCGCACCTGTGGGAAGCCCCTCGGAAGACCGGGCTCGGTTCTGCTCTGCGAATCCTTGTCGCTATGACTTTTCCTTTTTCCGTAAACTCCACGTGGGTTTCCGCGTTGCTTTTCTTCTTAATTTTCCACCCAGCTAAACCAGTGCTCCTCATACTGTTTTCTGCTTCCATTATCCAGTTTTAATTAACCCCATCCTCAATAATAACCTCAGTGTACGTTTTCTTTCTAACCTTAATTGAGTTCTAATTTCAATCCTAACCCTAATCTATTACAGACTCTAACTATTAATCCCAATACCAACCCCAAGTTAATTGTCAATTTGAACCAGCATCTTTATTCTAACCTGTTAAGAGCCCAGCAATGAGGACAGCAACACGCACATAATAATAATGATCACAGGGACCGTTTGAGAACCTGTCGTTTGCCACAGTTTGCACTGGGTCCTTTACACGCCCAGTAGCTGATCGAAGTTCTGGAAATACCCTCGTGTGGTTGGAATTATTAGCTGCCTCACACACATGAGGAAACAAAGGTGTAACGAGATTATGTCATTTGTTAACAATGGGTCCAAATCCACTGTTTAAGGTCCTCTTGCCCTTAAAACCTGTGCTCATTCCCCTTTCTGCCAACGAATACGTTCTGATCATCCCTTTCCTAAAATCCCGACTAAACAATCAGACTCGAATCACTTCCTTTTTAAGACTTTTTTAAAATGTTTATCTTTGAGAGAGACGGAGTGCCAGTGGGGGAGGGGCAGAGAGAGGGGGACACGGAATCCGAAGCAGGCTCCAGGCTTCAAGCTGTCAGCACAGAGCCCCGTGCGGGGCTCAAACCCACGAACTGTGAGATCATGACCTGAGCCGAAGTCGGACACTTAACTGACTGAGCCACCTGGGCACCTCTCAAATGACTTCTAAAATACTGCGTTTCTTGGATTATTAGTTGAGGTGGTTGTTGTTTTTTTTTTGTTGTTTGTTTGTTTTTTGTATTTAGCGATACAAAATGGAAACCAAATAAAGCAACAAAAAGTCCAAATCTCCCTGCCCAGAAACCCCACCAACACTTAAAACATTAGTGTATTTATAAAGTTAAAATAAATAATCAAACTATAGAAAGAAACACACTGAAAAGAAAAGCCTCCTTTTCCTTCCCAGACTTGCTGAATTCCACCCCACCCCCCAACCTCAGGCGGCGGGGACATTGTTGGCATTGAATTTGTCCAGCAGCCCTGCCTCCCACAGCATATCAGAAGAACAGACAAAGTCAAGGTCAATACCTACCCATGAAATCGCCCTGTGTATGCATATGACTTAGGCATGAGAATCACTAGACAATTTGAATTTATGATTAACAGCGACTGTTAAAAGGGCAACCATGCTCCAGGTGCTACACGAACTTCTTTCTATTTAGTATTCCTTTTGGTGTTCCCGAACGTTCTGGGCAGCGTGCGTTACCCTGAACGCACAAGTGCAGTCGTGTCTGAGCCTCAGGTGGAGATAAAGCCTGGAGAAGCCAAGTGACTGGCCCAAGAGCACAGAGACTTGGCTGAGAGACCCGGGTTTCGGAACCTGATTTGTCTTACTCCAGAGCCTCTGTGCTTAGCTCCTGGACTTAGCCCGGAGGCTTGTTTCAGAAGAGGTCATGCGAGCTCCCTCCCTGCAGGAAGGAGGAGGCATTGCTTGGTATTAGAGAGGAGGCTGACCCGAGAGACAGTAGGAGGACTCGGATGGATCTGGGAGGAGGCAGTGCAAGGGGAGACAGAGCAGGACAACTGGCACACAGAGGGGGATGAGTGCAAGGTATGCATAATCGGGCTGGGCAAGTAGGAGCCGAAACCGGGGACGGTTTCTGTGATAAATTCAGGCCAAAATAAAATCACGCCGTAAATGTGTGTGCCACTATTGCTTCAGCGACGGCTGATTGATGTATTTCAGAGACACAGTAGACACACAGAATCATCTGCGAACAAAAATACATATTTTCGGTTACATGGGTATCTGCAGCTTCGGCAACGAATGTCTCAGCCTCCTTGTCCTTTTTTTCTGTGCCCCAGCAATATTAAATGGCTTGTAATTTCCCAAACACGCTATGTTGTTTCAGGCCTCAGTGCCTTTGCACATACTATTTCCTATACCTGGATTGCCCATCTCATTAAGTGCTGGTGTTTATCTATCCAAACTTTGATTAGGTGCCACCACCTCTGTGAAGTTTTCTAGCCAGAGATAATCACTCCTTGCTAGGTGCTATCAGTATGTGCGATATAAGCCACCCCCCTCCCGTCCCGTCCCAACCCCCACTGTTACGTTGTGGGTTGCCATGGTTTGTCAGTATGTTTTCCTTCGCCAACTGGGAGCTCTTTGAGGGCAGGGATGATAGTTCATGAATCTTGTTATTCTCAGTGCTTAGTGTAGAAACAGGAAAAGAGTAGAACCTTTGTTGATTCTACTGAATTTAGCTGAAGTGATGTATTGCTAAACACGTAGGCTTGATAAACCATCTTTTCTCCAGGCGTGTATACATGTATATAACCACATTTCGCTGGCATATCCCCTGCAGTTCTGTATGTGTTCACGAAGACACAATGTGTCCAAAAGAAGGTGAAGGATTCTAATAGGCATGCAACATATTTCCATCCACTTCTTCAAGATACATTTTTGTAATTCTTGGAATTGACTTGAGAGCTTGCCTCATCCTTTTGGGTATATTCAGTTGTGGAAAATTTTCATCCTTGGAGGATAGCTTTTAATTTTGAAAATAGCCGAATGTCTTAGGATCCAAGTCTTATGGATAAGTGGAGGTTCACATCGGGTAATACAAAAACAGGACTTGGCTGGGAAGTCAGAGTAAATGACTTCCAGGTTGACTAATATGTTGCTTCCTCAAAGAGGAGTTCTAGAAAATTTCTGAGTAGTGGCTCTCTGGTCTATTTGTTAATACAAACAAAATGAAACAAGAGTGTTGTCAATTTCTGCTCACCCCTGGTGGACAGCGGTGCTTGGATATAAGAACACAAAAAACCTTGGGGCGCCTGGGTGGCACAGTCGGTTAAGCGTCCGACTTCAGCCAGGTCACGATCTCGCGGTCCGTGAGTTCGAGCCCCGCGTCAGGCTCTGGGCTGATGGCTCGGAGCCTGGAGCCTGTTTCCGATTCTGTGTCTCCCTCTCTCTCTGCCCCTCCCCCGTTCATGCTCTGTCTCTCTCTGTCCCAAAAATAAATAAAAAACGTTGAAAAAAAAAATTAAAAAAAAAAATAAAAAAAAAAGAACACAAAAAACCATATGTCCAAGGAGAGAACTCCCTGATCCTTCCTTGCTTCATTCATTTGTAGTTTCTTGGGTTTTTTACGTCCAATGCGCAATGCTAGTTGAAATCGGGTGTTTTGACCCAGCTGTTTTGCTGCAGTCTATAAAAAAAAAAGATCTGTAAACCCCCAGGTTTTATTTTTCTCAATCACCAAATAGAATGATCGGTAGATGTTCTCACCCCATGTCCAATTTCCACCCAATTTTTGAGCCTCATTTTACGGTGGGGAAAAATGCAAAAGTCAGGGAAAGGAGCGTATCCAGGGATGCAAAATACTCGATAATTAAGACCAGTCTGACAGTAATGGTTTGCTTTTTAGAATCATAAGATAGGAGTGAATGTTAAAAAATGCTATAACAAAATGTCAGTGTTTGGTGCTGGGCTCTTGAGATGAGCAAGTATGAAGCTAACCTTTAAGGAACTCAGAGTCCAGTAGGGAAGATCGGCATGTAAACACATACTTGCTACACCCTGAGATGGATACTATGGTGCCGTTCCATATATGGCCCAGCAGAACCCCAGGAGAGGCAGAGAGTACATCTGTGGGAAACCTTAAGGAAGGGCGAGGAGTTGACCAGGTATAAAAAGGATGGAGGCATTAGCAAAAGAGGGGGCGGTGGATGCGAAAGCAGGAAAGCCAGAAGCAGCACGGCCCTCTGTCACTGGATCGTTCAAGGAATTTATGCCAGAGAGTGTTCCTAATTCTGCAGACGAGGAGCCATCGGAGGGTTTTCAGCGGGGAAATGTCAGCGCCGGATTTGCATTTTAGAGCGATAACTCTGGCAGTGGTGGATGGATGGACTGGAGGGTGCACATCGTTGGACTCAGAAGCCTGACCCTCGTGGGCACCACAGATACAGCACCGTGACATTGAGTAGGACCCGCTGAGTGTGGGCTTGTCTGATGCTGTGGGCAGGCTGGAGATAACACCCAGGACACTACTGTAAGACCCAGCCGTCCGTACGCTGTGTGGACAGTGCCCTGAAGCACAGCAGCTTGCGGTTGTGTAGAGGGAGGGGTAAGTACGGTGACCAGCTGGCCTGGCCTGCCAGGGACTGAGGCGCCTTCCGGAACTTGCAGTGTCAAGATGGGAAAGTCCTGGACCAACTGAGAAGGGTTGGTCAACAGACCAACCTCAGTGGCACCTGTTACTCGGACCGTCTCCCTAGCAACCAGCTGGGGGGGGGGGTCATCTTCAGGGCCGACTGGAGGGGAAGAAAAGCCGAGTGAGTTATTTTATATTTTAGGGGAGGGGAGGGGGGGAAGGAGTCGGGGGTAGTGGTGGTTCAGAATAGCTAGGCCAGTGGAACAGAGAAGAGAGAAGAAAGGCTAAGTAGGAGGCAGAGTGTGGAGGCCGGTATCTGCCCAGGACCCCACCTCCGCTCCCTGAGATCCTGGGCTCTCTGCTGGTGGTAGAGAACATTGCAGACTCAAAAGAGCAAGCGTTGCAAAGAGCGAACATGTATATTTAGCTTTTAATTCATGCATGGAGTTCATATATTCATGCACACCCTTGTTCACTCGACGTTCACGGAGTGCTTCCTATGTGTCCAACACTTGGCATGTGCTAGATCATTTCGTTCGCACGCACGACTTGTCGGTCGTTATGATTCCCAATTTACAGATGAGAACGAGGAGGCTCGGGGAATGTGGTAACCTCCTTTGAGCCACACATTAACAGGCAGAGCTGAGATCTTCATGCAGGTGTGGCTCCAAAGTGCCCGCTCATTCCAGCAAGCCCGTATAGCCGCCTGTGAAAAATACCGCAGGGGCCCGGGAGATTCTGGGTCTGCAACTTCACAACGAAGATTGCCCGCCTTGCTATTAACGAGTGTCCCCAGATGGTGCCTAGACCCCGACGGCCCCAAGAAACCACACGCCACAGCCCGTGTCTCCTCGCTGACTCGTGAGCGAACCCTACGTGTCAGTGGCTCGTTAGAATGCAGGTGTGTAAAAAGCAGAAAATACCTGAGTTTTTCAATAAGTGGTCTTCTTGACTCTTCCTCTGCAGTGATCGCTAACCGTGTTTACAAAGCCCCTGTCCTGGCCCTGTCCTGTCTTTCTGACCCCCTGTAGGCTCCTGGCCGCACCGGTTCCCCCCGGCCGGAGTATCTATCTCTAACACCCCCCGACCTCTGCGCTGGCCGCCCCCTCCCGAGCTGGAGCCTTGCCTCTCTGCGCCGTGCGAAACTGCTCCTGCTTGCACACATTAGCCTCCGTGTTACCTCCCCAGAGGGGCCTTCCCGCTGCCTCGTGACCACCTATTGTGTTCGGTTTCCATCTTAATAATGCATCTTTGGTTTGTCTCTGTCCCCCGTGCCGCTTCTTCTTTGGACAGAATCTCCAAGCAGGGAGGAGGCTCTGTCAGCTTGGAGCAAAGTTGTGTTGCCAGCGGCCAAAGGATATCACACTTGACGATGTCTGGCACATAATAGGTGCTTAAGAAACGCTTGACTAAACGCATGGAAGAGAACGGTCTCACTCATCACGCTGAGAGTCTTTGGTTTTACGCTCTGAGTTTTGAAATCAAGAACTTTTTCCTTCGGCCCAGAGTAGATCTCCCTCTGCCACTTAAAGTGTTTCCTTCTGGTTCGCAGAAGAAGGTATCTCTCCCTCTTCACCAGCCTCTGGAGGCCCGGAGACCGTCCGTCAATCGCCCCTCAACCTCCTGGGTGTCAGCTATGAGTGGCCTCACTCCTCACCTCCTGCCAGTTCTTTTTTCATTGGAACCTCTTCTCTGATCCTTTTTCCTTAGATACTTGGGTTCCGAACAGGTCCCCGTAGGTGAATGAGGCCATGCCTGATGGCTGCGATTTCAACACGAGAGGCTATTCCTAGCTGTTTTGTAGCTTTTTCTGCTTTTCTTGGTTTCAGACTGTCTCTTTGGCTCATTCCTGGTCACGTGTGGTCCATTTTTGGTCCTAATGTCTTGGTCAGCCCTCGAAATCCAGAGCTTGCTATGGTTAGAGCAGTGTTGCCTCCCCAGGCGACACCAGATTTGCCCCCGGATGCCCTGTGGGCGGCTGTCCCCTGGTGCACATATGGACATGTGTCAGGCTGACCACGGCTGCTGCTGCTGCTGCTCCTGTGGCTGAGCCAGAAACGGGGGCAGATGCACTTAGGGTATATTCTCACTCCGTTCCTGGGAGCCCCGGCTAGTGTTGGGACAGACTACGATGGGCCAGGAGTGACTGCGTGTCCTGCTCTAGGAGAGTTAAGCAAGTGCTAGGAGCCGTCCCTGGCTCATTGAAGAGACCGTGCAGGAAGGGCAGAAGCACGGGTTTGGAAGCCGGGCTCGCCTGTGCTTGAGGGTGGACCAGCTGGGCAACTCCTTTCTCTGAGACCAGGGTTTTCATTTGCTAAGCGTTAGACCTACCGTGGACTGTCCTGCCGGCTTGTGGCGAAGGGGGAGGACATTCTTGTGAAGCTCCTAAGAACTCAGTACACGTAAGTTACCTTTCCCTGTGCCCCCTTCACCCCGGAGCAGACGTGTGAGGGGCTTTGTCCACCTGCCTGGCTGGACCGTACATTCTTGGTCGGTGCCCACTGACTCAATCAAAGTGCTACCTGGAGCGGGATTTTCCCTTTCCGATTCCTTGATGGCGCTTGCCCCGCGCGGCTGTCTCGCCAGCTCTCTGCTGCCCTCGTGTGGCCACCCTGACCCCCGGCCATTCCCGATCCTCTGCTCCCTCGGTGTGGTCGCTTTGCCGTAATGCAGCCTCTTCCCGGCGTCTGGGCCCAAAGTGGCTCCTCTGCCCTCCGTGTTTCAGACACACGCATCAAACACATCCGAGGCTAATCTCAGCCCTCTGTGGTCAGGTGATGTTATCTCGGTTCTTTCCACATCCCTTCGAGTACGCGGCCCATCTGTAAGAGGCTCTGGGGGAGCCGCGGTGAGGGCTTGTGTGCCAGCAAGGCCTCGTCACCGTGCACGACGGCAGGTTCTCTGACCCACGGGTGCTGAGAGAGCAGTATGTTGCCGGAGGGGGTTTAATCATAGATCTCCCCTGTTTTGGGCCCTTAAATTCGGATCTATTTAAGTCAGTGAGGGAAAATACAACTACTCTTGCGTTGCCCAGGGTAATGGGGGACCTTGGATAGACCCAGAGCGCCAGGACTATGCCGTGAAGACAAGAAAACAAAGGGTCTGTGGGCTACCGCCTTCGAATCGCGTAGCTTGTCTGGTGAGAGGGACGGAGGGTTCAGGATACAGTAAGTGCGCTGTTCTGTTTGAAAAACTTTGTGGGTGAGACCAAAGGGAGAAATGCATTTGGTGAGCTGGCTCTAAACTAGATTTGAGAGGGTAGGACTTGCATACCAGATACCGAAGAGTCTTATCTTTCTCCCAATGTCAGTGAGAAAAATTTTGTGGCAGGATGTTATGTGATTGAGTCAGTATTTAAAGATTAGTCGTCAGATTCAAAACAACAAATGTGTTGATTTTTTTCTCCCTCGTCATCTGTAAATTCAGCGCAGTCCCATGCTAAGTCCCAGTATTTTATTTGTATGGGACTTGCCCCATCGATCCTAACATTCCTTTAGAAAAGAAAAATCAAGAATAACCACAATTTTTTTTTTTTAAACACATAGGGTTCGGGAGGTTGGGGAGGTTGGGGGGGTTGGGGAGAGGGTTTTCCAGCTATGCTAAGTGACTTTAAAATTACAGCAATGAAAACATTGAAGTATTTCCCAGGAATATACAAATAGTCTGATGGAATAGGAGAGGGAGCATGGTCACAAACTAATGTGGGAATTTAGTGTATGAAGAATCATACAGTACATCATATACTACGTTTCTAATCAATGACTGAGGGTTGGGCTGTTTTAATGAGTTAAATAATTTAATGAGTTAGAATAATCAGTTATCTGTTTGCAAGTTGGGATGGGGTAAGTCGAGCCCTCCCTCACACCGTATACAAAAATAAATTTCAGCGGATGGAAGTACTGAATTTTATAAACAAACCAAACCAAAGGACATTGCTAAACACAAGAAAAATATGTTTACTCTCAGAGTGGCAAAGACATGCCCAAGCATGACGAAGAACCCAGACTCCATAAAAGAAAGGACTGACAAGTTTTACTGCTTAGTTTTTCTTAAAAAAAAAAAAAGATTAATTGTAGATACCATAAACAAAATTTAAAAGTAAATGACAGACTGGAAACATTTTATTTACAATACATACAGCAAAGTATTACGTGGTAACATGCAAAGTATCTAATAAATACACATAAAAAAGCAAACAATCCAATAGAAAATTAGCAAAGGATATGAGTAGGAATTTTCCGAAGAAATACAGTCATCCAGTAAACATCTGAACAATGGTCAGCTGCATTTGGATTTGGAGAAATACAAGTTAAAGTAACAAAGAGACCTGAGATTGTTAAAAAAGTATCAAAGGCCCGTCAGATTGTTAAAAATTAAAATGATGGATCATATCCAGTGTTGGCAAGTGTTTGGGGAAATAGGCAAATTCATTTATTGTCAGTGAAAATGTAAATTGGTACAGTTGTCTTGGAGATGTTTTGGCAGAATGTATCAAAATTAAAAATTAAAATACCGGCGGTGTCGTTTCCACAAATCTGTGCTGTACGTCTAGTCACACACGAGTGCCGTAATTTATGTGCCTGGATGTGAATCATGCCATCGTTTCCAGTAGTGAAAAATGGCAAACATCCTAAGTACCCATCAATAGTGAATTGGTTAAATAAATTACACTGTGCCCGTACTCTGTAATAACACATAACAGTTAAAAAGAATGAGGTAAATTTATACATACCAACATGGAAAGATAACCAAGATGTATTGTTAGGTGAAAATACCAAGAAAATACGCGTGCTGTTACCCCTTTTGTGTAACGGGAAAGAAGCCTACAGCAACCTACGTGCCTCTGGTCCATTTCATCTACGCGTGAATGTGTGTTTAAGGATATGAATTGCTACCTACTGGCTGTGTGACTTTGGACAAGGTGCTTAACCTCTCAGTACTTTATTTTCTGTGTGTGGCGAGTAGAGCGGATTAAAATAGTACATTTCCCTTAGGGTTGTGTAATGTGAGGCTTAAATAAATGAATCTATTTGAAGTGCTTCGTCTAGAGCCTGGCACATGGTAGCTATCTGATGAGTGATTTTATTATTCAGATACATATGCAGCTTGGAAAACTATGATTTCGGCAGTGGGCGTGACGTTTAAGGCATACGGGAGGGGGGCTATGATTATTTATGTGATGTAGTTCACTTTTTAAGAGTGAGGATGTGCTTCTGTGGTGAGCAGATTTTAGGGGCTCACCCGGCTGGCTCACTCAGAAGAGTGTGCAACTCTTGACCCCAGGGTCGCGAGTTCGAGCCCCACGCAGGATGCAAAGATGACGAAAGTAAACAACACTGTAAAAAATTTATTTGGGAAGCTTCTTCTAAGGAAATCTGTGGAACGATGTCAATAGAAATCCAGGAACGAAATCCAGCAGCTCTGAGCTGGGTTGGCGGCACTGGGACAGAAAGGAGGTGCCGCGGTTGGTGTTGGTTGTGGGGAACGAGAGAGGGAAAGGGCAAGGCCTGCTCTCAGTTTGGGGGTGTGAGTGACTGACCTGGGAAAGGCTGAGCCGCGGAAAGCAGTTGCGGAGTAAGGACAGTCTTCATGGGGTGCAGTGTTTGGGGACAGAGGAAGATTAGTTTTGCCGAAGCTGTGTTGAGGTTAAGCTTCTGGGACCCATCTCGTGGGGAATATTCAGGACCCTGCGTGTAGAGACTGGAGCCCTGGAGAGAGTGGACTGTTTCAACACCACCCGGAGGCAGAGCAGCAGAAAAAGCCTCAAGTTCTCAGGTCCCCTTCTAAGACTTCCCTTCTAATTCTTCCACTATAAAAAGAAAGAAGTGTGGTATTCTGGAACAGTCTCCGGGCCAGGAGGACAGAGACCGGTTCTAGCAATTGTTTATTTTCCCCCAGCAAACGTATATTGAGCTGCTAGGACCTGCCAGATAGATGCTGCTCAGACTGACAAGATAGAAGGGGCTGGAGTTCCTCACCGCCCCCTGCCCCCCACCCTGCCTGCCCCGGCAGGACACAGCCCCTCGCACTCCGTGCTTTAAGAGCCCCGTGTGCAAGGGCGGGAACGGTGCGATGATGGGTGCACTCCAGTCTGCTAGGGCAGTGGTGGACCTCGGGGAAGATGGGGAAGACAGAAAGGGAAGTGACTGGGCTGGTTCTTCAAGGAGGAGGGGAGGCTCCCCAGGCAGATGTGAGAGTGGGGAGAAGGGAAGGGCATTCCAGAAAGAGGAAACAGCACATCCCTGGGCTTATCAGTGTGGAACCAGAACAGTTTGGGGGTTTTTGTGTTTTTAATTTTACGGAACTGTAAGTATTTTGGCATTGTGCAACATGAGGCTGGAGATGGGTGGGGAATGGTAATAAATGAGGTTGGAAAGAGGGGCAGGAATCAGACTTGTAGATGGCCGTCAGGGTCTTCTCGGGGCTCCAGAGGATCATCAAGGGGTTTTGCCTTCCAGAAAGATCACCATTGCTCTGTCGGCCATGCGTCAGATGGGTGGAAGGGGAAGGGGCCACTTGCAGAGAGAAAACTGAGGGGTTATTAACATACTCACATAGGGGCGCCTGGGGGGCTCCGTGGGTTAAGCAACTGACTTTGGCTCAGGTCATGATCTCGCAGTTCGTGGGTTCGAGCCCCGAGTCGGGCTCTGTGCTGACAGCTCGGAGCCTGGAGCCTGCTTCGGGTTCTGTGCCTCCCTCTCTCTCTCAAAAATAAATAAAACATTAGGGTGCCTGGGTGGCTCAGTTGGTTGAGCTTCCAACTTTGGCTCAGGTCATGATCTCACGGTCCGTGAGTTCAAGCCCCGCTTCGGGCTCTGTGCTGACAGCTTAGAGCCCGGAGCCTGCTTCGGATTCTGTGTCTGCCTCTCTCTCTGCCCCTCCCCTGCTCACGCTCTGTCTCTGTCTCTTTCTCTCAAAAATAAATAAACATTAAACTAAAAATCAGGGATGCCTGGGCAGCCCAGTCAGTTAAGCATCCAGCTTCTGCTCAGGTCATGATCTCAAAGTCCATGAGTTCGAGCCCTGCGTTGGAATCTGTGCTGACAGCTCGGAGCCTGGAGCCTGCTTCGGATTCTGTGTGTCCCCCTCTCTCCCCCTACCCTACTTGCACTCTGTCTCTCTCTCTGTCTTTAAATAAATGTTAAAGAAATAAAAAAAAATAATCAAATACTCGAATAGCCCTGCCTTCGAAGGATGTGCTGTCTGCAGTGGGCCAGAAGCAGCAATGGAGACAGGGGTGCGGGTGGGAGTGGGGGTGTGGGGGTGGGGGTGTGTGCATCTCAGGGCTGCAGAGAGGGAACAGGCTGATCACAGCCGCTGCTGAAATCCTGAGCGTGCTCTTGTGCGAAGGCGTCATGGCGGACCCCGCCCTGGATGACCAGCCTGTCTCCCTCATAGTTTCCTCTCAAATTCGTCTTCTCCCTTCAGTTCACTGTGTGTAGCCAGTTCTCTTGCTGGGGTGCAGACCTCTGTGATAACTTACCTTGAAGCCTCCTGGCTGGGCCCTCTCGAAATTACCTACCCCATGCATCCAGAGTGATCTATGTGAAATGCACACCAAAACACAGTTCTCGCTTCCTTAAAACCCTTCACGGCCTCTGGCTTCTGCGGGATTATAATTGAAGTCCTTTAACATGACGTACGAAGGTCTCTCCGATCTGGTCTTCCGGCCACGGGCTGTCACCCCCTGCCTGGGACTCCGGGCTTCAGTGACTCCGCATTTCTTGTAGTTTCTCACACAGGAACGAGGGGTGAGGTGTAGCTTTATCACGCTGTCCTCTCTTCTTGGTGCGCCTTTCTTCCTCGGGGTCCCCAACACACGCCCTGGCCCCGCCTCTCCTCTGGCTCCGGTGAACAACTGTTCTGACTTTGTGCAGCTTACGTCCGTGGCTCGGGCAAACCTCCTCAGACCTTCGGGCCCACGTTGTCCAGTATCGTAGCATGCTGGACGTGTCTCCACAGTTGGGCAGCTTTGTTTTGGGATTCTGTTTGTTTTCTGTCTCTGACCGTGCCCTTATTGAGGACAGATGTGACGTCTTCCGCGTCTTTGTGTTCCCAGTGCCTAGCACGTGTCGTGGCCTATAGCACACATTCGTGGATTTGCAGAATAAATTAGTTAATAAGCGAGTAGGTGGATGGTGCTACCATGAAGTAAATTAGGAGGTCATAAAGAGCAGAGGATTTATGAGGAAATGTAAGTTCAGATTTGTACATTTTACCGTCGAAATGCCCGTGAGTCATGTAGGGAGTGTTATGTCTAGGCAGCAGAATATTCCAGTCTGGCCGCAGGTGTGGAAATGGGCATGTTTGGCTCATCACAGCCAGTGCTGTTTCAGATCATTTGGGGAGAAAGGAGAAGAGAAGAGAGGCCACGCATACTTTAGGGCAGTGCCTTCGACCACAACCCACAGAAGAAATCAATTCATTTATTTTCTTGTGACTTAGAACACAAGAGTCTACACAAACACCTGTAGGAGTAACTGGAACGAACATTCCGGAAATGACGCACGCTCTTCTTAGAGGCTGATATGTTCTGCTGTTCTCTTTCTTGTTCTGTTCTGCCCTATCCTGTCCTGCCATTTCTCTTCTTTTCTACTTAATAATATAAAAATGCTGCTGACAGTCGGGCCAGCGGTCTGATAACATTTGCTCTTAGGGCCACGGGTATTTAAGAAGGAGGGGGAGGGCCCGGTGAGGGGACAGAGAAGGAGGAGCCAAGGTAGAGGAGGAGAGCCCTTGGGAAGCAGGGAAGTGAATATTCTCGAGAACACAGATGGGTGTGGCCCGAAATGCTGCAGAAAGGTGAAGCGACACTCTTGAACCTGACGACCAGGAAACGGTTAGGGACCTGAGCAAGAATATTTCGGCACAAGCGAGGCTGAAGTCGCCGAGGAAGGGAGACCTTGAGCCTACGGCCCGGTCTCTGTGAAAACGGAGACTGCAGGCGTGAGGCTCCCTGGGGTTCTCGCCACCTCCCCTCATCTATTCCTCGTAGTGGCCTCCGAAGGCAGGCATTACTTGTGCACATTTTGAAATAAACAGGCAATCCGAGTCTCAGAGAGGTTCATTTAGGTGCTCCTCACCACGCAGTAAGCTGACGCACTGGGACTCAAACCTTGCTCAATCCTGCCTTTGAAGTCTGTGTTTTTCCAAGTGGACCACAGCGGTTAGTCTATTTTTGTAATATTGGATAAGTAATTTAATTTCTATGGGCACGAGTTTACTAATCTATGTAATTACAGATGGAGAGGGTTGACAAAAATTATAGACTACAGAAATACACAAAATAAAGAGCAAACATTCACCCACTTAGCATTATCAATTTAATCTCCAAACCAGTTTTTTTTTTTTTAATTCATAAAAGTAATAAGATCGCGTGGTAAAAATTCAGCTAAGGCATAAGGTCAAAAATGAAACTTAATTATTTAAAAGTCTTTTTCCATTTTTAGCACTCAGTGATTCCAGGACGAGCCTCCTTGATCCTTTTGGTTGTCCCGTTTCCGGGGACGACTGAAGGCTAAACATACCGTCCCCTTCCCCACACTCTGTATAGAAACCCCCGTTGGGGTGACCCCATGGTAGCAAAAGGAGAGCCTTGAAGTAGAGGTCAGCAAGCCTGGGGCTGGGTGCAGCGCTGTGGAAGACCAGCTGGCTGTCCTTGGGGAAAGCATCTCATTTATCTAGACGTTGGTTTCCTCCGCTTTGATCTTTGGTGACTCAAGAGAGAATGAGCCACTGGGGGGAGACCACGGGCTGGGGGGCTCGCTCACCCTCACTAGGTGCTGCCCTCCATCTAGGGTGCTGCCCTTCCCCCACCCATCCTCCTTGTTGTCCTGTCCCTGGGGCACCTCCCCTCCATCGTAAGGGTAGGGAAGAGACTTGCGGGGAAGGTCCGGGACTGGTGTCGTGGGTGCCCTGTCTCTCAGCAGGTACCATCCAGGGACACCTGCCTGCCTGTGGCAGAGCCCAGCCCCCGCTACTTCCCGGCTGATGACTTTGGGCCAGCCACGGCCTGTCCTTGATCAAGGTTTTTCTTTTGTAAAAGGAAGATCATGGTCGTCACTCTTTCCACAATCTAGGAGAGTGCTGATGATAAAATGAGATAAATAATTAAAAAAAATTCTTTTATCATCATTATGCCTCCTGCTAACACTGTTTCTTAGACTCTTGACAGACAGCAGGAGGGAGGACCGTGAGAATCCAACTATTTCCTTTGGGAGGAGCCTGAGGGCAACCGACTGGGTTACTCAAAGTCAAAATGCTTCCCCTGCACCCCGTCTTCGGTGTGGGGACAGCTCTGAGAAGGGCCAGTCCTGCGTGGCAGGTGGGCAGTGACTAGCTGCTGGGTAAGGACGAGCTTCAGACCCTCCTGATTTCTCAGAGGCCCCTGTGCGAGGGCGGGTTTGGTCCCTGGGATTGAAACGCTCACGGTCACACGTTTGGTATAAACTGATGTGTGGTGGCAGAACACCTTTCTTCTCTTGCTGCTGTGGAGTTGCTCTACTCTACAAGGTGAACTTGATGTTCCCCTCAAGGCTGCTTCCTGGCTGGACGGGGAGAGGAGCTGTGGTAGAGGCCAGAGACCAAGAAAGCCCCTTTACTCCTAACAGTGGGCATAACTGATGTTCTCCCGCCCCTGGACCTGTGACCAGAGTCATTGATGCTTTAAGGGGCCATCTTCCGACTCTTTGGCCTCTGGCCTAGAATATCTGCCCTCTTAGGGACCACGTCACTGTGGTAACTGAAGATTAAGGAACCTGGTTGCCAGCCCGTCCCCGTGGCCACTCAGTGTCGGGTGATCAACAGGCCCAATCGGGGCCCCCAGTTTTAAAGCCAGTAGCGCGTGGAGCACGGAGTCCCAGGCAGGTAAAGCAGACACAGGTGTGTGGGACGGCATGGAGCTCCTTGGACTTCTGGAGGTGGTCATGGTGGAGAGAAGGACCAGCAGGTCATTCTGGACAGGAATCTGGCACCGTATGGATGGGCTGTAAGGAGACTCAGAAGAACAGGTACCGTAGACCGAAGATTTAGGAAGCGGCAGAGATCTGGGCAGTGGGGGAAAGGGAAGAAGCCTGGAGCCCGAAATCTAGAGGAAAGGAAGAGAGGGCCTGATGGTGAAGGAGGGAACGTGTCAAGACTTCAGAGCAAGCGACGAGAGCACAGTGAGCAAGTGCGACGTTGGAGGAGCTCGGAGGCCTGGGGAGCAGACAGCCTCGTGGCTGGTGGCGCGGTGACAGGGACAGCAGCAGCGGGCTGAGCGTGCTGGAGGCCAGGAGTGGGGAGTGTGGAGAGTAGTGTTTGGAACAGATGGACCCCAGATGAGAACAGGTGGGGGTGTGGCCAAGAAACGGGGCACGCCACAGAGTAGACCCAGTGGGGGAAAGATTGGAGAGTGCCAAGTGCACACGGCAAGTGGGGAGAAAGGGCATGGACAGGAGTGTGCAGAGGTACGGACAGAGTGGGAGGGGCATGTAAGTCAGGACGTGACTAAGGGTGATGTGCCCTGAAGAAGACGAGAAATGGAGGCGACAGCAAGAAGACACCGTAAGAAGACAGGACCAGGGAGTTGGTACTGAACACATGAGAATCGTAGCTTAGGGTCAGAACCGCAGGCGTAGAGAGAGCAGAGGAGGAACGAGGGGTAGGTAGCCCCAGGAAGTAACTCACCTTTGGGAAATTGGGGCGAAGCAGAGAGAACGTCTCCCTCCAAATTCCCAGAAAGAGCTGGTGGGAACTGATGGCCCGCTGCCTGTCTGTTCATTAAATGCTGCTGGCTTCCTCGTGCTTCTTGACCGAAGAGAGAATTTATATCCTTGGAACACACTGTCTAGAATTCTCTATGGTTTCCTGGATTCCATCTCTGGATTCTTCACCATTCCTCAGACTCCCTTGAGGGTGGACCTCTGTGTGGACTCCTCTGACCTTGACTCGTCCCTGGAGGTACAGTCCATTGTCCGGACAGCCTGGGTCCAGGTCTCCCCCTGGGGAATCTTGAGAATAACCCATTGTGCTGGGCTAGACTTGGAATCTAGGATGTGATGATTCAGGTAGAATTTGCCCTTATTTGTCCTCTTTTGGCTTGATTCTCAGGCCCACTAATTACCTGGATCATTGCACTTCTTCCCTCTTAGAGGAAGCTCTGACTTCTCAGAGCTCCTTTGCAGCCTCCCTGGAAGGTGCTTAGCAGAGGGGTGAAGGGGGCTAAAATAGGGAGGTTGCTGAAGTAGGGACATACCACTTTTAGAGGATGTGCCCACCGTGGATGTGAAGGAATAGGTTTGGGACAGAGCAGGCACAGCAAGATGAGGCGATCATGGGTAAGGGCTGTATGGTCCAAACGTCTATTTCACTGTCTCATTCCATCTGAATCCCTTAGCATTTAAAACACAGGTTGATGGGTACAGGCACCCTAGGGAAGCTGTGAGCAAGACCACAGTAGGGTGTAGGATTTAATTTTATTTGTTCCTGGGCCAACGGGAGATTTTTTTCTTTTCTCTTTTGGCATTTATCATATTGTATCCCAGCAACACTTTATGAATGAAATAATGTATGAGCATCACCGGTGTGTCTGTGGGGTCAAAGAGTGGTATTCAGTTAGAGGCGTGAGTAATGTTTGAGTCATGGATCTTTGGAGAATTAAATCAGTGCGAAACATTTTTTGGAAAAGGAATGGACTCATGTTCTCCAGGGTCTGCATAAACACAAATGGTGTACCTAGGTTAAAAGAAGACGTACTGTCCTCAATCATTGGGAATGACTTAACTTCACCTTTCCTGCCTCGTTACAACCACGGCTTTCTTGGATGGTTTCCCTCCTCATTTTTAAATTAAAAATCCAGTTTGGAGACATTATTCACACTTATCAAGAAGCTTTATCTGATTTATGGATGATAAAGTGAAGCTAGATAAGTCAGAGACGTCCCTTATTTGAGAAAAACCTTGGACAGTCCAGAGGATTTTTGTTGATAGAGATTGTGAGGAGAAGGGGTCCTGGGAAGGGGGTTTTGCTAGAATGGGGAGATTGCTGTGGGGGCGAGGGAAAGAAAGATAAAGGAAGGTTATTCAAGAGGCAGCAGGCAACTCAGGCACCAGAGGCAAGACTTGTGACTCATGGGACTGAGGCAGGAAGGGGACGACACCTTGCTCTATGAGGTCACCGCTAATCTTTATCCATGGCACTTATCATTGCCCCCGACTTACCCTGGGGAAGTGGAAGGCTGGAAGTTCATTTCCACAGGGATTCGGGGCAAGTCAGCTGCAGTTTGCTACTGCAGCTGAATCTTGGAAAACTTGACACCTTATTCAGTGGGCCATAAGACGGATTTTGGCTTTTCTCCTGTACATCTTTCAGAATAGTTCCTATGCTGCAATTTGCCCACAGGGTCCTTGAGGGCGGGACCGTGCCATTATTTTCCCTCATCGTCATATCCCCAGCACCAAGCAAGAGCATTGCACGCAATGAATGAGGCCCTTGGAAAGTGCTGGGGAGCTGGGACTCTTCATTCAGGGTGTGGAGAACACGTGGCCTCTTCAGAGGCAACGGACCTTTGGGCAAAGCTCGGGACGGGCAGATTAGGGTATAGGACGCCATCTTTATGAAGAGTGGGGGGTGTGGGTCTGCGCCTAAGAGAACTTTGGTGGAGCCTGATGGGAAATGTCCTGAGGACCTGTTTTGCATTCGCGTGGTTCCTGGCTGGCTTGGGAGGTTGAGCTTCCCTCTACAGGCACCCGAGGCTTCCTGACTAGCCCTTTGACTGGCATCTTGTCACTGGTCAACCCAAATATTGTGATAGCTGGCCAGCTTTGAGTTCTGTGTGTCATGTTCTTGGAGTAGTCTAGGGTAGGTGTATTAAGAAAGGCCTGTTCTCTGCCTCTAGGTCCTGGGGGCGGGGAAGGCAAGCTTGGTTGGGTGGCTGGCTCTTCCCAGGTGTTGGTCTTCTCCTGGCCCCCTGACCTGACTGACTCACCTTGGTCCCATGCTTGCCCAGATCTCCTCCTTGGGGCTGTGTGAACTGAACGGCCAGGGGAGGGTGAGTCTTAGAGTTCTCAGGGCCCTCCGAGATCTTCCAGTCCAAGAACGTTGTGTTGTCACATCGTCCTTCACTTGACCATCAGCCGGCCTCGCGGGTTAGAAAGAATGGCCTTAGACTGTGATGGGAGTCAAGTCGATGGTGTCGAGTGCTGGAAATAGACGCACACACAGAGGGAAGGTGGGGGAGTCAGCTCTCTGCTTGTATTGTAACCTTTTAAGTGGGAGTGGGGTGGGGAACACCGAGTCGGTCTTTAAATCATTGCATTGCCATTGGGAGCACGGAGGGCAACTGTCCCCTGAATGTGGCTGGCAGTCAAACGAGAGAAAAAGGGCAGAAGCTGAGGTGGGAACGACTTGGATTAGACATTCAGAAGAACCAGCCCCGGGGTGGGGGGGACACTGTGACCAACAGTGATTAGCAACTGTAGCCTCCCAAGGAGGCTTTTAAAACTAGGAACTGTTTTCCTGGATCTGGGCTGGGTGTGGAGGTCTTTGTGTGTGGTTAGGGAGGGCCGGCCCATTTGATTGTCCTCGGATGCCTCTGGCAAGCCCAGCAGCTGAGAAAGCCCCAATCTTTAAATCCGGGGGTCCTGGGAAGAGAGGAGGGCAGACTGGGAGCTAGGGAAGGTGGGGGAGGGGAGCAGGTAGGTGATCACCGAGGGCTGTGTGAGGACCATCTGTATTTCATTAGGGAGCTGCCACCCTCACCCTCCTCTCTCTCTCTGTCACACACACACACACACACACACACACACACTCACCACACTTCCGTCTCTTCCTCATCCATAATTCCAGGGGAGATGCTGAAGGCATAGCACCTCAGACCCTGGCTATCTCTTCCCCGGCTTGACGGGTTGACGGGTGCGGCTCTGAGGGCTGAGAGCTGGACCCGTGTCGTGTCCCGGAGCCCGGCTTCCCCGCCTGGTGCTGCCTCTGCCTTCACGCTGTCTCTTTACGGGAGCAGGTCCTTTGTCTCGGGAAAGGAGGGCTTCCCTGGATCCCCCAGCTCTGCCCAGCCCCTGTCTGAGAGCATCCGGGTGGGATGAAACCACAGCGAGGGAGAGGGGTGGCGGGAGAGGGGTGGCGGTAGACCTGGTCCCTGGTTCCCTGGCTGGGCTGGGTGAGCTTTGCCTAATTAGCATGAGAATAGAGAGCCTTTCCTGCCTCCTCCCTGGGGATGGAGAGGAAGGGGCCCAGGCTCCAGCTCCATCCTGCCCCATCAGAGCTTCTGGGACTGAAAACGACTGCCGCCCCGGTCCTCCAGTCCTCCGAGGACCCAGGACCCACGGTACTGGGAAAAGCTTTGACGGAGCCTGCGGGTGGATCTCCACTCCAGATTTTCCAGCTGTCCCTGCCCCCCCCACCGCTCGAGAGAGCAGGATGCCCGAGATGGCTGGTGATGCAGAAGGTATGTGCTTTTTCAGTTCTGGTGCTGATGCTGTGTGTGTGGTGAGGTCTCTGTGGCGCAATGGACGAGCGCGCTGGACTTCTAATCCAGAGGTTCCGGGTTCGAGTCCCGGCAGAGATGGTCACCTGGCAGGTGCCTCTTTTATTTTGCGTGCTGTCACGCTAGGTTGATAATTACCTTTATCTCTCCCTGGAGGCTTTGGGGAAGAGAAAGGAAACCTCTTTCCTTGGGAATCGTGGACCTCCTCTCCTTTTCCCTTCCCTCCCTCTTCATGCTTTCTCTGTTCCTCCCTTACGGATTTTCATTGTCTAGCGGAGGCTCAGATGTCTGCTGCTTCTCTCTGCTCGGCCCGACTGACACAGCCGTTGAATCCTTTGCCTCCTAGGACCATCCGCTGGCACGCAGGGACCAGGGTGCCAGGGCACGGGTTCGGGGACCACTGCGGTTCCCTCCTTCTCGTCTGAGAACTCGAACAGGCAGACTGACCCATATGCCCCTGAGGAAGCGTCCAGCTGTCCTCGACGGTAAGGGTCCCCTTGACCGGGGTGGCTCAGGGGGCAGGTGGGGTCATGCACAGGACAATTTATTCACCATCATTGTCATTCCTGGAGCTTTCCGTGCTAAAGCTCTTCACCCACTTTCTCGTCTACAAGGTGAGATGTGGTCATCGCTCTGTCTTCGTGGAGTAAACTGCACAGCAGCACACGGATTATCCGTGGCAGATGGACTTGTCCGGGAAACTCCGAGGTCTCCCGCGCCTGGGGAAAAAGTTGGTAGCCTTTCCTGTCTGCAGGGCAGACTCTGAGGGTGGCGTGTGGGTGTTATTTCCGGAACTCCCCGTCGCCATCAGGACATCTCAGCCCTCCTCGTCCTCCTTTCCCTTCTGCTCTCCTGCCCTGCCTCATCTCATGGCCACATTCAGCAAGGCTGGGAGCTTGGGTTTCTACTCTGGGCTGGGCGGGCTCTCTCCCCCTGGCGTACTGCAGCGCCAGCCTGTTAGTTAGAGCGAGCCGCCCGTGCTTGGACGTGACCTCCACCCCAGCTGAACCCAGGAAACCTGAGACACACCACACAGCTCTCCTCCCTCTGCTGGGGTGGGGAGTCAGTATCTCTCCTACGTGGGGCTCTGCACGGGCATCCGGCGGACGCAGCCCTGCACTCAGGCTCCAGGAAGCTGGCGCGGGGTGAGGGGGCCAGTCCACACAGGGTGCCGCCAAACCATGCCAAGAGGTGGGAGCTGATAGGGCAGATAGGAGGACTCTGGCGGGAGCCTTTAGGACACCTGCACGTCTGCAGCAAATTGAAACTCCTAAACTTCATTTGAAGTGGGATAGTGCTTTACAGGAACTTAGAATTCTCGCAGGAAGAGCCCACAAGGCTTTACCCTTCTGAGTCCTCTTGGAAGAACACCAGCTCAGGTATTCACTACCTCCAACAGCCCCACGGACGTGCCCTTCGGAGGATACCAGTGTGGACCAGAAATTCCTGGGCAGACCCTTCTGGAGTCTTTCTTTATTGTTAGCCCTGCTCATCCTAGATATTTTTGCTTTAAGCTCTGAGGGGAAAAATTATTGCGTGGGGGATGAGGTGGGGAGGGAGTTTGGCAAAGGGGCCCATGTCACCTTTTTCACCCACGTCCAGAATATTATGTCACCCGGGGTCCCCTTCATCGTTCTGTTGGAACGTGGCTGGTCCACCATAAGAAGTAGGAAGGTTGTCGCTCTATCACTGTTCAAAGTCGGGGCAACGGTGCACATGCATTATGGCCGGTTCCAAGGCTTGCTCCGTTCTAGAGGTTTTCTAGGAATAAAGGCTTCATGAAATTGTGGGGGTGAGGGCTTAGGGGTGGAAACGGGGAGGGGACGTGTGCCCAAGTGGGCACTGGATTGAGATTTGTTCAAATGTTTGATCAGGGTGCAATGTAGCCCCAGCCCCTCAGGTGAGGCTCGATACCAGTGAGGACTGAAGCCCGTGGACAGCCCCAAACATGATGTTAGCCAGCCATTTCCATTTCCTACCTTGGAATTAGAAGATCTTGGTTGAAGAACACCTCTCTGAACTTGAACTGCTTATTTATAATGACAAGGTTGCTTTATGTGTCCTCCAGATGGCAAACTGAATGAGAAAGTCCACGGTACGACTCTGCACAAATATATAGCCTATGTCACTTCTGGGCTTGCTTTCTGTCTCCCCTTGGCGTGTGGAAAGCGTGCCTGGCTTCAGAGTAGGGAAAGGTCAGGGTCTCAATGGTCAGCCCCTGTCCAGAACATCCAGGGTGGCGGTGAGCCATCATCTGGGGCCGACATTGACTTGCGCTTCCCCAAGAAAGAGGATAGATTGGACCTTTGTGCAGGTGGGGTCCCTCAGAGAGCAACCGTTCTCTCTGTGCCTTAGCTGGGAGCTTCATCTCAGTCGGGTAGGTAGAGGTACCTGCTAGCTCCACTGCTCAAGGGAACTAGAAGCTTCCACTTACTCACACATCACCCAGCCTTCAGCTACCTCAGTCTCTGAGGAAGGGGTATCCTGGGAACTTGAAGAAGGGTATCATAAGGACTGGGGGGCAAGACTTTTCACTTTGGTAGAAGTTTCTTTATGTGTGATAATAGCTTTTTCTGAATAGGTGGGGGATGACTTCTGATTTATGAATATCATAATGGCTGTATTGTAAAGAGCCTCAGACTCTACAGTAGAAATCGGTGGTTTCTTTGAAAGTCACTTTCCTGGAGGACTCAAATGCTTCAGAGGTGCTGGGGGTGGTCATTAATTACAGAGTATGTGGGCAAGATGTGTCTTATTTATTATTGTATTCTCAGTGCCTGAAATATGGTAGGCATTTGATGGATATATTTAAAGAATTAATGCTGACTTAGATTGGCTATAAATTATGTAGATGGGAGAGAAAGAAATGTAGCTTCAGGGATCAGGGGCACAAGCAGTATCTTCATGCATGCATTCATTAACTTTACAAATATTCATCAAGCTCCCGTGTCGTGCCACTTCCCATGACCCACCAGGATCCACATTAGCACTGCCTGCTTCCCGCATGGAGTGCGTGTTCCCATGGCAGAGATGAGGGTTGGGTGAGCGAATATTACTATGATAGAATTGTAGGTCAATGTACCTGCTGGAAGAACCTAACTGATGATAGAAGGTAGAGTGATGTAAGGCGTGGTGGCCACGGAAGACTTTCGCAGGAGGTGACATTGAATGAAGAATGAGTGAAACCAGAGAGATCAACTAGACCAGAGAATGGGCGGTCCAAACAGAGAAAGAGCCACAGCAGAGACCCTTAGGGGGGCGCCAGCTGGATGGCTTTGGAGGAAAGCACCGAGGTCAGTGGCTGGAGCGGAGGGAGAGATGGGGAGGTTGGCTTAGGGTTGCCTATGGGGCATGTCATAGAGGGTGACGTTCTCAGCCCTGTCACGCCCAACTCTGCCTTGCATAGCACGCCTGGTATTTGCTCACTTCTTTACTTTCCTGGGATGAAATTCATAGGTAGCGCAACCTTCCTGCGCACAATATTAAGTCAGTTTAATGTCTTTGTAATATAAGACAAAAATGAAAGGAGAGAAATGTACAATAAGTGATACGTACAGCACACTGGCAGTCTTACACTTACACGAAGAATCGCCTGTGGTACGACAGCTATCACGTATTCGCAGACCAATGCAGGCACGCCTCGTGGCTGACTTAGGCATCACGAGGGATGTCACGTACCAGCAGTGTTGTGGCTTTTCAAACTGGTGAGCACTGCTGATAAATTTGTGATCAAGATAAATTCAATCTCCTGGCAAAGATTGCAGCATTTTGCATTCAGGCGTAATTGAGGACGCTTTAAACCATGCAGAAAGCTCTCTGCATTTGTATGTAAAAGCAAGTGAAATTCTAGGCCCAGATACCATCAGCCAGCTTTCCAGCAGGTCTTCCAGAAGAACCTCGCCACAGGAGGCGAATCTCCATTGTGTGAGGTGCACCTGCCCATCACAGGACGCGGGGCCCCAGGGGCCCTTTCCCCTACAGCTAGTTGTGGTGCCCGGTTGTTACCAGAAGTTACAGCAGATTCTCAAGACACTTCCTCGGGGCAATTCCACATGTCAGGCTTGTAGGTCAGGCTCTCCTTTGTGTTAATGAGAATCATCAGTGGGGTTGAGCAGTTGAGTGCAGGGATCTGGTTTCCATGTTACAAGGCTAATTTTGGCTGTTGATGGAGACTAGTGTGGTTGGGGACAGGGGCGTGTTTGCAGGTCTGCTGGAGGCAAAGCCTTCTGGAAGCGGGGAGGCGTGGCGCTGTGGTTCCCAAGTGCTGGTGCCCGTTGCACCAGCGGAGGAGGGTTTTGGAACAATATCCACCTACAAAAGTGATTTATCAGCTTTGGAGAGCCGAGCGGGCCTGGATCACTTACATTTTGCCTAAGAACTAATTACTTTTATTTATTGCCATTACAACGGTTGTCACCTACTAGCAAAAATGTTCGTTTTGTTTGTGTTTAAAAGGCATAGCAAATGGAACTTCCTCCCCCAAACATTATTTCAGTGTTTACGTCCTTAGCGATTTCTGTAAATTACAATGGAACAGGATGTCTTTCAACTTCTCAGTGTCCTCCTTAGCAGGTGGATCTCTATGCCTCTGTGATGATAATGCTGTTCCACTGAGAGCTCTGAGGAGGGCTCCCTGGAGAGAACGGAGGGAGGATGGGGATATGATAGGAGGCGCTGGAAGAGGAGCTTAGGGGAAGAGGTGACCGCCTGAGGTCGACGGACCTGGGTCTCTGTCTGACGTCTGGCTGCTTACCGTCTGTGTGACCCTGGGCGTGCACTAGGTGTCTCGAGCCCTGACTTCCTCATTTGGAGAGCAGCCAAGTAACACCTAGAATTAAATGAGGGAAAATGTAAAAGTGTCTGGATAATTAGGCACACGGTAGGAGCCAAAACACATGCCAGCTTCCTTTATTTGTGGACAGCCATCAGCCTCGTTTCCTGGAGACCGTGGTGAGGATGTGAGGGAGTTGGCCACGGGCCACCTGTTGCTGTCCCTTGGAGATGCCCGGGCATAGTGGATCGCTGGGTGGGGGGGAGGGGAGAAATGCATAGAGTTGCCCTCCAAGAGCACGTCTTCCCCTGTGGTCACTGTGGGGACCCTGCCTTGTAGCAGTCATTGTGCGGCACGGGGAACAGACCTGTGAAGCCTCTCTTGTGAGCGATGCACGGCCTTGAAGCCTGGGATGAGGCAGGTGTGTCCGTCCCCGCGGTGCGGGGAGAAGAGACCGGAACGTGGCCACTGGGGTCCTGGCCGGGGCCCTTCCTGGGATCGTTCCCTGCGGAAGACCCACCTCTGGTCTCCGAGGAGCGTCACCTGGGAATCGCTCACAGCCCCTCGTTATCTTTTCTTTCTTTTGCTACATCTGCAGGCCGCTTTTGAGGAGAGAAATAGTACCGTCCAGGATAGCGGACGGCGTGGAACCAAGTACATGTATCTTGTAGGGATACGAGACTTTTTTTCTTTCCTATTGATGCGCAAACTTCTAACAGTGTTTTCAAAACACTTGTCCCTAAGTGTGCTCCTGACAGTGGAGGAGGGCGGTGGCTTACCCCCAGGGGTCAGGAGCGGAGCCTCCGGTGGCTTTGGCCAAGTTTGGCATTTCCTTCAGGTCTTCTGCTTTGTGCTACGTTCTAGTGCCAACTTTGGGTTCTACTTTCTTAGATCTGCACTTGTTAAGAACGAAAGATAACTAGCCGGTCTTAACTCTGACAGTAAAAGTGATGCCTGGCGTGCCCGAGTTATAAAAGCAAAGAAATACGTTCATATTAAAAATGAGCTTATGAACTGAGCGTCCACTCAGAGATGAAGGGGAAGAGAATCTAGAGACAAGAGAATCTAGAGAAAGGTTAAGGAGCTGGAAACCTGACGGGGAATAAACACTAATCCATTTTCTCATTCAAAAAATGTGTAGTTAGTAACTACTTTGTGCCAAGCATTGGGCCAGGTGCTGGGATACTCTGCCGGGCAGAAGAGACACATCGTCACACATGAAGTTGAGGCTACGGGGGCATCTGGGTGGCGCAGTCAGTTGAGCATCCGAGTCTTGATTTTGGCTCAGGTCAAAATCCCGTGGTTGTGGGATCGAGCCCCACGTTGGGCTCTGCACTGAGCACTGAGCTTGCTTGGGATTCCTTCTCTCTCTCTCTCTCTCTCTGTCTCTCTCTCCCCCTGCCCCTCTCCCCTGCTCTCTCTCTCTCTAAAATAAATACAATGAAAAAATTTTTTTAAAAATTGTGGCTGTGAGTGAAAGGGTGATCCCTGGAGCAGAGCAAGTCTGCAGCGAGGAGCTGACCTCTTCCCGGAGGCCAGGAACGCTTCCAGGCAGTGACTCTGGAGTTGAGTCCCAAAGATCAGTAGGAAACAATGAGGCAGAGAATGCAGGAAGGAGCTTCCCAGGCAGAGGAACAGGGGGTGGCAGGGTCTTGCGGTGACGGAGAGCGGATGAAGAGAGGCGAGGGCGGTCACGCCGTGGAGGGGCAGGTGGAAGGAAGGTGACGTGAAGCGGAGTCGGAGAGCCGGAGAGAGAGGCAGGGGGCTGATCCCACAGGACCCGGTAGGAACTACAGCGGGGTTTGTCCTTTTCTGAAAAACAGGGGGAAACCACCGGAAGTTTTAAGCTAAAGAACTGCGTGATTAGATTTGCATTTTAGGAAGCTGGCTCCGGCTGCAGGTCAGAGAACAGAGTGGAAGGTGCCAGGAGAGAGGGGGAGCTGATGAGAGTCACCACCGGGGTGGCACCGAGGAGCAGTGCCGAGTGCTGGGGCAGCTCTGGTGGGGACGACAGTGGAGAGAGAGGCAAGAAGATGGGGTTGTAGAGGTACGTGTGAGCTGAAATGTGCAGGATTTGGTGACATATTGGAAATGATAGAAAAAGGAAGGCCTTGTCCGGGGAGGCTCTACGACTTCTGGCTTTCGTCCCATCGACCGGGATAAGAAACACGGCAAGAAGGCCAGGTTGGGGTAGAAAACGGTGAGCTCGGTCTTGGGCTTCTCATTTTGAGGTGCTTCTGAGATGACCAAGAGATGTCGGGTCTGCATGAGGTCGGGTCTGACCTGCTGATCTGATTTGGGGAGTCGGCGGCATGTTGATGGACTTGGGGCCAAAAGCGCGAGTGAGGTCAGCTGGGGGAAGGTGCCGCATGAGAGGGGCCGGGGTCGAGCTAAGACGACTCCAGCATCGAGAAGAGGAACAGAGGAGAGGAGAGGAACCGGGAACAGCACGGCTCCCAAAGCCCAGGGAGGCAGCGCCCACGGAGGCGTCTGGGGGAGTGCCACGTGTTACTGACGTGTCCAGAGCAGTCATAACTAACATCACCGTTGGGTCAAGTGGCGTGGCAGTTGGTTGTGGGAGCCGTCTCGGCGTCTGTGAAACATCAAGACAAGAAACCAGACCGCAGCCGACCGCGACAGGGACGAGCTCAGAAGGTCCAGGCCACTCTCAGAAGTTTGGCCGAGAAGCTGGTGACCTGGAGGGCAGGGGGGAGCCAAAGAAGGAAACCTTTCTTGTTTTCCTACTTTAAGGTGTCCGATTACGGACGCTTTCATAAGTAAACTGGATGGAGCATCAGGGGGCCGTCCCTGATCTCGACAGCGATCAGCTCACGGCCAGCCTGTATCTGGACCTCCACCCGTTTAGTTTGTGGCAGAGACTTGAGCCCCTTGAAATCCACAGGGAAGGAAACTGTTGAGAGGGAGAGTTTGAATATTCGGGAGAGAGAGAGAAGCAAGGCACGGATGATCGCCAGGGTCTGTGAGAAGGTGGAGGCGAATGGATGTCGTGCACGCGGGAAGGGGTCCCCTCTGGGAAGCTGGCAGGTGCCCCTTTATTACGGCTCCAGCACAGACAGAGGGTGGAAAAGGGACGTGTGTGCAGATCAGACGTCGGGAAGGTAAGAGATTTCACCTGATGGCGGAGCCAGTCCACGCCATCCTCCCCCAAGTCCTCCTCCTTCTTTTAAAGTGAGTTGTCAGAGAAGGTGGGACCAGGAGGACGGTGGATGTTTGAAGAGAGCGTGGAACGGTGTCGGGTTAGTCATTGTGAACAGAGAGTGAGAACGCAGCAGGGAGGTGGAGTGTTTACTGGACGGTTTTAAGAGCTCATTTGGAGGAGACGGATTGGCCCGGAGAAGCAGATTTCATTCGCGTACCTCCATGTGCACATTTGTACGTCGGGCTTGTTAGTATTTGCTTGCATAATATAGTATCGTTGCCACTCTATTGCCTGGCGGGGGAATGTGTCTACGCGCATGTGTGTGTGTGTGTGTGTGTGCTTTACGGAGGCCACAGACTCCACAATCTCCCGAGCGTGTGATCAGAATGTATAGATCTCAAAAGGGAGGTGATTTTAATGCTTCAAATGTAGATGTGACTCACGGGCGTGGGCGCCTGTGTTTTGCATGAGTTGTTTCAGGGTGCCACCTGCTGGAAAGCGCTCGCAACGTCGCCAGCCGGGTTTTTCCAGCCTTCCTTCTCTGGGAAGTCCACGTTCTCGCCCGGGGCATGCACCCTCTGATTCGGGAGTGGCGTTTCGTAGATGCTCCTTTACCTTCCTCCTTTGTGTTAAAGCAGCAACACCAAAATGCGTTCTTTTCTGCCTTGGTTTTGGCCAAAGACCACACGTCCCCTGTTTCAGGGCATTTGTCGTCTGTAAAGCTCATCCGTGATCCATCTTTGAAAGACGACAAGTAAGATGTCAGATTTACCTGGAAAGAGCGTGGGGAAGAAAAAGAGTGTTGGTTAGAGGTGTGGGAAGTCTAGGCTACAGAGGCCAACTTTGTCCAGATTATGAGATGTGCTTCTCGGAGTTTCTCAGATCTGGGATTAGTTCTCCAGCCCTTCCTATGCCCAACTTCCTTCCTCGTTTCCTTAACTAGATGCACATTTCTTCATGGTGTCCAAGCTGGCCCTTCAGGGCCCTTCTAGTCGGCTGTAAGTGATCTTTTTTATAGTCTAACTGGCCCAGAATGCCGTGTCCGTTAACGTTTTTTCTCCAGGGCGCTTAGGTCCCACGACGAAACTGCTCCTGGTGTCTAGCTTTTCATTCCGTAATTCCTTTCCTTCAAATTAACTGACACTATGGGAGAATTCTGGGACAGATCGCTCTAATTGCTTCCTCTCCGTTAATTCAGTCAATAACTCTTAATTATGGTCATTTTACATATACAAATTCAGTCATGACTCATAGGGAATTCAGTCAGAGCGACGTACTGACTCATTCACAGGAAAAGCGGTGTTCGTTCATTTGCTCAGCTGGTCTCCATTAAGTGCCTGCTCTGTGACAGAAGTTTTGGAAGCCGGTGGGGGCTTCGGGGGCAACGAGGCGGTCATGACTGGTCTTGGCAGACGGAGCTTGCTGTATAGTGTGGAAAACACTGATTATCATCCCGACGAGACTTCTGCTGAGTTCTCTGCTAGGGGAAGTCCAGACAGTGTCACGGACTACTTGGAAGCCAGAGAGTTATGGAGGGCTTCCTGGAAGAAGAGGTATTAACCCGTGACTGAAGGCGAGAACACAGAGATGCCAGGTGGGCTATGGGGCAGAAGCCTGAGAGTCAGATTGTGGAGAGGCTGATAAACCTTTTTAAAGTGTTTGGATTTTTTTCCCTTAACAATGAGTCTAGTTGACCTCCATTTCTACACATACTTAGGATTTTTATTTTCTTGTGATGAGAACTTTTAAGAGCTACTCTCGTAGCAACTTTCAAATACACAATATAATAATTATTAACTATACTCACCATGCTGTAAATTACATGCCCAGCACTGCCTTCACCCGTTTCGCTCGCCCTGGCCCCCACCTCTGGATTTTATTCCAAGATTTTATATTAAGAGCAAATACCAGGAGTGCCTGGGTGGCTCTCTCTGTCAGGTGTCCAACTTCGGCTCAGATCATGATCTTGTGGTTCCCGGGTTCCAGCTCCGGGTCGGGCTCTGTGCTGACTGCTCAGAGCCTGGAGCCTGCTTCAGATTCTGTGTCTCCCTCTCTCTCTCTGCCCCTCCCCTGCCCATGCTCTGTCTCTCCTGTCTCTCAAAAAACAAATAAATGTTAAAATTTTTTTTTTAAAAATAGAGCAAATACCAACCAATGAAAGATTTTAAGTGTGTATGTGTAAAGGGATGGTGACCACACTCAGATTTCTATTTTGGGAAGGTTATTCTAGCTGACATTTGGAGCAGGGTGGAGGGGAGGCCTGATCAGACATGAGTTCGAAAGTATGTGTGATGTGGGCCAGGCTTACATTAGGGCAGTGGAGCCCGAGAGAAGTTGACGGATCTGAGAGAGGTTGCATGGGTGGAGAAAGCTTGCTGGAAATTGGTTGTGAGAGGGGGATGGGAAGGAGAACGGTCCAAGATGGCACCCAGCTTTCTGTGTTGGGCAGAGGAGGGAACGGACGCTTCACTTCGTGAAACAGGGAGTACAGGACAAGACGCAGATTCTCAGAAGGGCCTGGGGGACGAGTGTTCCCCCTTTGGATGTGCTGAATTTGAGACCTGTCACGTGGGGGGGCAGGTATGCCAGCGAGGACCTGGCACTCTGCAGAGAAATCGGGCCAGAGGCACAAGTTAGGAGTCACCCACCTGTCGAGAGTAAATGGATGTGCGGGGTGTGGTCAAGGGCTCGCGGAATGTAGAGCGAACAAGGAAGAACGGCCAAGAAGGAGCCCCGAAGACCCCATCACTTAAGGAATCGTTACAGGAGGCAGAAGCCAGCAAATGAGGCCCGTCAGAGAGGAAGAAAACCAGGAGGGCTGCTGTGGAGCCGGCTGAGAGAAGCTTCTCGAAAGGGTGCCTGTGGCACCGTGCAAATGTTGCTCAAAAGAGGACTGGTGTTTTCTGTGGGATTTAGTGATAGGCGGCCTCGTCGGGTGCGGTCCCAGTGGCGAGGCAGAGGGGTTCTGGGAGTTCGCAGTGGGGAAAGGTGAGGACGTGGACGCAGGGAGTTTATAAAGCCACATTCTCCCTCGCGAATTGGAGTCTGGGGGTGTGGGCGGTGGGAGCTGAAGGGGCGGGTGTGATGAGGGAGTGAGGTGTCAGTTTTGGAACGGGGGTGGTTGAGAACGTTTCGCTGCTCGTGGAAGTTCTCGCGCAAAGAAGGATCAAGAGGGAGTAGTCAGTAGGTGGTTGAGTCCCTAAGGAGGCGGCCAGAATTAATAGGAAAGCTATTGTGCCCTTCTGTATGCAGGAACCATTCTAAGAGCATCGTCTTGTTTACAAAGCCTCGCTGAGAGGGACTGCTGCTAGCGTCCCATTTTCTGAGATGAGGAAACTGAGGCACGGGTGGGCTGTGGGAGGAACCAAGGTCCTGCGTTAAGTGGCGGGCTGGGAGTCAGGGCCTGGCATCTGTCTTGAGACTTGTGCCATTAACCCCAAGGTCTTGCTGTGGGATCTGCAGCCCAGCTGGAGACTTAAACAGGACGTTTCCACCTCTGTCCTTGTAACTGAAGAGAGAGAGGACAGGGTGGCCTGGAGGCAGGTGTTAAGTCGGTCGGTGTTGCTAGTTTCCTAGAAATGCCGTAACAAATTACCCCAAATGGGATAGCTTACGAACCGCAGAGATTTATTCTCCCACAGTTTTGGAGGCTGGAAGTCTGTCGATAACGTATCATCAAGGTGTCACTTTCCCCGAAGGAGTTCCCTGGCTTGGGACTGCACACCCCCAATCCCTGCCTCTGTCTCCACATGGCTGGTTTCTCCGGGTCCCAGACCTCTCTCTGCCTTTCTCTTACAGAGACACCCGCCACTGGGTTTAAGGCTCACCCTACATCCGGGACGATCTCACCTTGAGATCCTTATCTTAATTGCACCTGCAAAGATGATTTTTTTTTCCAATAAAAGTCACGGTTCCCAGGTTTGAAGATCTGGGTGTCTACTGTGGGGCCACTATTTGACCCACTGCAGTTAGAAAATTAGATTCTGTATCTTCCGTGAAGTAGGGATATAAATAATTTTCTGAGACCGAACTCAGATGTAGAGGGATCAAATATCTGAGGAGAGTGGAGAAATCTTGACGTAATTATTACTGACATCTGGAGTAAGCCGAGGAGGAAACGCGTGTTTGTGCAGCGCGAGTCTGCTGTCATTAGCTGATAGCTGTGTGATCTTCTCCAGCAGCCTGGGCAAGAGTGGGGAGCGCTGACCGTTGACATGACCGAGTTACAATCTGGGGAGAGGGGCGTGAATGCAAAGGAAGGGCAGAGGCTCAGGGGGGTTAGGACATGGGCGAGTGGTGGTTTTCTATAGATGGCCGTAGATGTGAAGCCAGATGTGCATGGAAGTGAGCTCAGAAGGGGCGAACGGTTGGGTCAGAAGTCGACAAAACCCTGGGCTACGTCGGAGAACTAGCTGTAATAATACGCGGTTATTCTCCGAGCACGGTATTGGGCTGCGTCGTTTCACATGAAGAAAGACCCTGGTTGCAGCCGAAGGAAAGAGAAGGTTGAGAGAGATGGCAAAGGCAAAGAAGGGAGAAGGCAGGAGTCTGGACAGGCCTCCCGGGTGGACCCAGAGCCCCACGGGACAATGGCAGGGCCGGGCTGGAGAAGGCGGCCAAGGGCGTGCTGTCCGACCAGCCCTAGAACTGCTGGGTGATGGCGCAGGCTGTGGAGGCTGGTGTGGTGGTTCCCTGGGGAGGCCGTTCAACAGGGTAGGCTCTCGCGGGAGACAGAACCAGTGGGGTGTGTGTGTTGTGTGTGTGTGCCTGAGAGAGGGAGAGAGGGAGAGAGGACAGGAGGGGAGGGGGGGGGGGAGACAGAAGGGAGGGGAGAGGGAGAGGGAGGGAAAGAGGGGTGGGGAGGGGAGGGGAAGAGATTTACTAGAAGGAATTGACTCACACCGTGATAGAGACCGAGTTCAGACCAAGGAGAGCCAAGAGTATGATGCTAGTCTGAGTCCGAAAGTGTGAGAATCAAGAGTCAGTGATGGAAGTTCCAGCCCAAGTAGAAATTCAAAAGGCAGGGGACTGATGTCCCGACCCCAAGACTGTCAGGCAGAGAAGAATAATTCTGCCTTAGTCTGCCTTTTGTCCTGCTTAGGTCTTTGATGGATTCGGTGAGGCCCGCCCACCTTGGGGAGGGCGGTCCGCTGTCCTGAACTCATCCTTTCAAACGTTAATCTCATCCAGACACAGCAGAATAATGTTTGACTAAATATCTGGGCACCGACGACTCGGTCAAGTTGACCCATAAAATTAACCATCACAAGCGTCTTGATTACGTGTTTAGTCTTAATGTATGGGTCTGAGTCTCAATGAAGGGTGAACAGTAATATTTCTAAAGGTCCTTCTAATTATAATTTGTTTTTGCTTGTTTTCAAAGCTGAATTCAAAGCCCTTGGTGTGGAAAACATCTTAACTGAGTGTAATTCAGAAATGGTATAATTCAGAAATGTCTTACAGGTGGGTGACCTGTGTCTTACAGGGGGTGGCCTGTGTCTTACAGGGGGTGGCCTGTGTCTTACAGAGGGTGGCCTGTGTCTTACAGAGGGTGGCCTATGTCTTACAGGGGTGGCCTGTGTCTTACAGGGGGTGACCTGTGTCTTACAGGGGGTGGCCTGTGTCTTACAGGGGGCCTGTGTCTTACAGGGGTGGCCTGTGTCTTACAGGGGGTGGCCTGTGTCTTACAGGGGGT